>NW_028259800.1:5000-30899 GCF_056163025.1 Triticum urartu | reverse complement strand
TCCACTATAACTAATATACAAAAAAGAAGAATAGATACAGGGTATCAAACCTATAGAGTTTTTGCTTCAAAGAAATAGAAATATCATGAAATAGAAATATCATCATATAGAGTCAGGGAATGGAATAGAGTCAGCGAATGAAGCATATTCATTAACAACTCCATTTACAGATCAAAAATGAAAAAAAAGAAAGCATTGCCTTCTTTACTATATCTTGTATTTATCGTACTTTTGCCTTGGGGGGTCTCTTCCTCATTTAACAAATGTCTGGAACTTTGGATTAAGAATTGGTGGAATACCAGGCAATCCGAAACTCTCTTAACTGATATTCAAGAGAAAAGGATTCTAGAAAGATTCATAGAATTAGAAGAACTTTCTCTCTTGGACGAGATGATAAAAGGGAAACTAAAGACACATGTACAAAAACCTCCTACAGGAATACACAAGGAAATAATACAATGGGTCAAAATAAATAATGAGGATCATCTCCATACCATTTTGCATTTCTCGACAAATATAATCTGTTTGGCTATTCTAAGTGGTTCTTTTTTTCTGGGTAAAGAGGAACTTGTCATTTTGAATTCTTGGGTTCAGGAATTCTTCTATAATTTAAATGACTCAATAAAAGCTTTTTTTATTCTTTTAGTTACTGATTTTTTTGTTGGATTTCACTCCACCCGTGGTTGGGAACTAGTAATTCGTTGGGTCTACAACGATTTTGGATGGGCTCCTAACGAGCTTATTTTCACTATTTTTGTTTGTAGTTTTCCAGTAATTCTAGATACATGTTTGAAATTTTGGGTCTTTTTTTGTTTAAATCGTCTATCTCCTTCGCTTGTAGTCATTTATCATTCAATTAGTGAAGCATAAATTCATTTGATCTCCCGATATTAATATTAATCAAATTAGCAAGCATCTTTTTTTAGAAAGAAAGCCCTTTTCCATTTTAGCAAAATTCTTTCTATTTATACCTACTTTAAGGTATTCATCATTGCAGTACAACTGTTGCAGTAGAATGACAACAGATTCGTGTATAGGGAACTAGATTAGCTTAGCTACCTATCTAATTTATTGTAGAAATTCTGGGATCTGCGATTGGACATGGAAAATAGAAATACTTTTTCTTGGGTAAAGGAACAGATAACTCGATCGATTTCTGTATCGATCATGATATACGTAATAACTCGGACATCTATTTCAAATGCATATCCCATTTTTGCGCAGCAGGGTTATGAAAACCCACGAGAAGCAACTGGACGAATTGTATGTGCCAATTGCCATTTAGCTAGCAAGCCCGTCGATATTGAAGTTCCCCAAGCTGTGCTTCCCGATACTGTATTTGAAGCAGTTCTTCGAATTCCTTATGATATGCAATTGAAACAAGTTCTTGCTAATGGAAAAAAGGGAGGGTTGAATGTAGGTGCTGTTCTTATTTTGCCCGAGGGATTCGAATTAGCGCCGCCCGATCGTATTTCCCCTGAGTTAAAAGAAAAGATAGGAAATCTTGCTTTTCAGAGTTATCGTCCCGATAAAAAAAACATTCTTGTGATAGGCCCTGTTCCCGGTAAGAAATATAGTGAAATTGTCTTTCCCATTCTTTCCCTGATCCTGCTACGAAGAAAGATGCTCATTTCTTAAAATATCCCATATATGTAGGGGGAAACCGAGGAAGAGGACAGATCTATCCTGATGGTAGCAAGAGTAACAATACAGTCTATAATGCTACGTCAACAGGTATAGTAAGAAAAATACTACGTAAAGAAAAGGGGGGTATGAAATATCCATAGTTGATGCATCAGATGGACGCCAAGTGATTGATATTATACCTCCCGGACCAGAACTTCTTGTTTCAGAGGGGGAATCCATCAAGCTTGATCAACCATTAACAAGCAATCCTAATGTGGGAGGTTTTGGTCAGGGGGACGCAGAAATCGTGCTTCAGGATCCATTACGTGTCCAAGGCCTTTTGTTCTTCTTCGCATCCGTTATTTTGGCACAAGTTTTTTTGGTTCTCAAAAAGAAACAGTTTGAAAAGGTTCAATTGTACGAAATGAATTTCTAGGTCCCGGGATTTCTTACCATCAAGTTGGTAAAAAGCCTCGATTTATTGGCAATTGCTAGAATTATCTATGATCTATTTTGGAAATCCTTTTTTTGTTTAGACTGCTTTTTGTTTATGAGATGTCTGGAATTCCTTATTTATATCCCATGCAAAAGAAGAGAATCCAAGGCAAAGGCGAGAACAATCAAATTAAAATTTCTTCTTTTTCGGAGGGATTGCAGGTCTTCTTAATCGTCTATTCGGCACAAGAAAAAGCCTTTTTCTTGTGCCGATTCTTCTTGTATCAAAATAAGAATCCTTTTTCTTCCTAATTCGTCAAAGATTACTATTTCTTCTTTATTCGGGTCTGTCTCTTGGACCTCTTTTTCTTTTGCTTAGGTTTAGCCGAGGTAGTGGACAAACAGAGGGGAAGAAAATATGGCGGGGGAAAAATTTCTTGTGATTGTGAGCAAATTGCTTGGCTTGTTTAATTAAGTTCAACTTCAAATTTACAGAAATTTTGCAAAAAAAAAGTAAACTCTTCCATTGAAGGTTTTTTTATTTTTAGGCTAGTTGAATAGTTTTGATTAAGGTTTTATTAGTTTATTACTCGAAACTAAATCAAGGATTTTCAGGATACTTCCTTCGTGGAATAAGATATTGGATCCTCGAGTGATCTCTTTTTCTTGTTGCTTCATAAGAGTGAATCGAATAGATTCAATTCGCGTTATAAGAGTAAAATAAAAATTCCGCGGGTCCTTTCCGCTCTAATCAGATAAAGGGGGGTAAGGACCCGCTAAGCTCCTACTTTTTCATGTTTACAATCTGGTCCCTCCGATTACTATAGAGATGAACCCAATCCAGAATATGAACCATAAAAGAAAACACCTACTAAACCAATCACAGCAATACCAGCTACAGTACCTATCAGCCAAAGAGGAATTCTTCCAGTAGTATCGGCCATTTCCCCTACTTTCCTCCACATTTTATCAATTGGTCATGCTAGAGACAAAAACAGTCATGGGTAGTTATAAGGATGGTATCCTTCCAAATGGGATAAGAGAATTCTTATTAGTCTCTTTCTTTCTCTCAATTGAAGAAGTAATTGGAAAATAAAACAGCAAGTACAAAAATGAGTAATAAACCCCAGTATAGACTGGTACGATTCAATTCAACATTTTGTTCATTCGGGTTTGATTGTGTCATAGTTCTATAGTTGGAATTTGTTTTATCGTTGGATGAACTGCATTGCTGATATTGATCCCAAGAAAAAAACAGTAGGTACAGCTAGTCCGTGAATAGCCAGCCATCGCACTGTAAAAATAGGATAGGTTCGATCTATGGTCATTGAGGGCCTCCTAAAAGGATCTACTAAATTCATCGAGTTGTTCTAAAGAATCAAAACGGTCGGTTATTAACGGAATTCCTTGTCGGCTTTCCGTGAAATACTCGTTTGGCCTAGGACTTCCAAACACGTCATAAGCTAAACCCGTACTGACAAATAACCAACCCGCAATGAATAGGGAAGGTATAGTAATGCTATGAATAACCCAGTATCGAATACTGGTAATAATATCAGCAAAAGAACGTTCTCCCGTGCTTCCAGACATGCTGAACTCCCAAAATTTTTGTACATTCAAAAAAGGAATTGATTCCGTAAAAGATGGGATCGACCAGTAAATAGAAAATTACTGATATTTCATCCTTGTGAGATTGTCAATTTTGTACCAAAGGTGTATTTTGAGTATACCGAATTAGTATAGCTATCCTTCCTATGGCACAGCAATCTGGTTTTGCCTGGTTCCGAAACATAATTACTTTTTTATTTTTTTTTTGTCTATAGGTAAGCTATATGTTATTCAAGGCATCAATAGAAAACCCCATTTTTGTAGGTTCTACTTACTTTTCATTGGCTTCGGAATAATAGAGTAATTCGGAATAGCAGCCAAAATCTTGGGAAAATCTAAGTTAATGATCAATAGGTTTGGATAAATAATTTAGGAAGGATATTCTCATACTGACACAATACAAGGACAAGTATATGTGAAATCTATCCTTTCATAATTCGTAATTCATCCTTGTATTGTTTGTTGGATTAGGTCTAACTTTCTTGACCAAACTGCGAGCGCGGAACTTTACGAGATGAAATAGGGAAAGACAGAAGATAGAATAGAACTTAAAAGGATAATTGAAGTGACTCGTCTTCGAATCTACTTTGGTTGGAGTTCGAAAAAGGAATAAAAATAAAGTAAATTCAAGGAAGAGCTTTCTTTTTTTTTTTTTTTAACAGCCCCTTGGCAGGTCGTGGAATGCTTTTGTTCTCCTCTTATTCCATATGGAATACAATCAGTTAAAATAAGAAGGAATAGGGGAATATTCGATCGTTCACTCCAAAAAGAGGGTCCTATTGAAAAAGAAATTATCCAAAATAGAAAGAAGTTTTTTTTTTCAAATTCAATTGTTTATTTATCTCTTATTCAAAAATTTCCCTGAAAATTGAATTTCTTTTTTTCATTCAATGGGGTTAGATGATCTAGTTCTTAATATTATTACTTTACTCAATTGACAAATTCCACAACAAATCTCTTGATTCGGAATTAGGGACTCATGTATCATCTGATGAATCCACTTTCTTTTACACTTCTGTATCTTACTCTATCTTGTTTTTTAGTATTATCTAAAATAACTGATGAATTATGAATTTTCCATAACTTAGGTAAATGCTTTACCAACATATGTAGTGTAGTAAAAAAAAATAAATGGAATTTAACTCTTTCATGCTTACTTTAACTAGTTATTTTGGTTTTCTACTGGCTGCTTTAACTATAACCCCAGCTCTATTTATTGGCTTGAACAAGATACGCCTTATTTGAATTGACTGAATAATTATAATTCAGAAAAGAAAAATCTTTCTTTGGGATTCCTGGCATTCTACGACTCTTTTCCAGACTAATTAGGAATTCTTTTCTTGGTCATTGAGATTCGTGGATAATTTAGAGTACTATTTAGGGATAGATCGTACCTCTTTTTTTATCCCCTCGAACAAATCGAAATGATTGAAGTTTTTCTATTTGGAATCGTCTTAGGCCTAATTCCTATTACTTTAGCGGGATTATTCGTGACTGCGTATTTGCAATACAGGCGTGGGGATCAGTTGGATCTTTGATTGAGTCATTTTTTTTTTTTGATTGACCTCCTCCAGACCAGAGAGGAGGTCAAATTGAAATTGGAGTTACAATTCAATTTTGTTAAGTTATTTTACTCTGCTTCGACATAAAATAGATGGAATCACGCTCTGTAGGATTTGAACCTACGACATCGGGTTTTGGAGACCCGCGTTCTACCGAACTGAACTAAGAGCGCTTTCATTCATTCAAAAAGAAAATCTTTTTCTATTCCTAATGTATCTCACGTACGTATAGTCTCCACAAATTCAAGTTATACCCACTTTACTTTAATTGATCTCGTCGCTACTGCCTATAAAGAAGAAAGAAGTAATAGGTAGGGATGACAGGATTTGAACCTGTGACATTTTGTACCCAAAACAAACGCGCTACCAAGCTGCGCTACATCCCTTTTCCAAATTAAATTGTTGTACAATGCCATTGTACACAATTCCTGTCTTCTTTTCCACATCATAATTTTCTTCTTCTTTCTTTCTCTATCTATATATAGAACCCTCGTGTCATTTCTTCTTTTTGGTCTCATATAATTAAGGAATTATATACATATAAAATCCAATATAATTTCGCCTATAAAAGAAGGATTACTTTTCCTTGGTAATATATAGGAAGAAGGGGTCATCTTTTTCTTTTTTAGGGATAGGAAAATTTCGTCGATATGGTTCATTTTATATATAGCATAACAATCTTGGGCAAGAGTTTATGATCATATATGTATTCCAACAAGGAAGGAGGATTTTCAATGCGGGATATAAAAACATATCTCTCTGTAGCACCCGTGCTAAGTACTCTATGGTTTGGTGCTTTAGCAGGTTTATTGATAGAAATTAATCGTTTATTCCCAGATGCTTTGTCATTCCCTTTTTTTTAATTCTAGTTATTGCTATGGGAGGGATAGATTTCTTCGTGATATGACAAAATTTGATCCTTTTCAATCTTTTTTTAGTATCGGAAGGAAAAAGAAAGAAAAGATGGATTGGGTTGAACCTCAGAGTCATTAAAAATTTGGTAAACCCCATTTTTGAAAATAGAAATTCAATTTAAAGGGGTACCCAAGCTAAATAAGGCCTCAGAAATCAGAGCATAGAAAAGGCGGGGCTGGCTAATTAAATGAAAGGATTTCGAACCAAAATCTTTGCTAATTCGACAAGGATTGTATTCTTTAATTATTTCTCTATTTTTTATTACTTAATTAAAGAATAAAAAAAAATTATTCTAATGAATTTTATTCTTCTTCTTCGGATTCAAAATAGAAGAATAAAAGAATAAGTAGAAGAATTAAGTTAAGTCAATCCAAAAAGAAAAGGAGGTTCATGGCCAAGGGAAAAGATGTTAGAATCAGAGTTATTTTGGAATGCATCAGTTGTGTTCGAAAAGGTGCCAATGAGGAATCGACGGGGATTTCTAGATATAGTACTCAAAAGAATCGCCACAATACACCCGGACAATTAGAATTCAAAAAATTTTGTCGTTATTGTCGCAAGCATACGACTCATCACGAAATAAAGAAATAGGAACATCGTGTGTTTGATCTTTCCAAACAACAGAAAGAGTAAGAACTTCATATTTAATATATAAAGAAAACATAGTATAGAATACAAAATACAAATCAACTCATCTGATTTCCGGTAGATATTATTTCATATGTATAGAGGGTATTCATATACTATAATATGAATCAAATAAGATATGGATCAAAGAAAAACTACTTCTTCTGGATCCTAAATTAATAAAATAAAGAAGTGAATTTTCAAATTTTCAAATTTTAAATAAGGAATAAATCATGTATACATCTAAACAACCTTTTCTTAAATCTAAGCAACCCTTTAGTAAATCCAAGCAAACTTTTAATAAATCCAAGCAACCCTTTCGTAAATCCAAGCAAACTTTTCGTAAATTCAAGCAACCTTTTCGTAAATCTAAACAACCTTTTCGTAGGCGTCCCCGGATTGGCCCGGGAGATCGAATTGATTATAGAAACATGAGTTTAATTAATAGATTTATTAGTGAACAAGGAAAAATATTATCGAGACGAATAAATAGATTAACCTTGAAACAACAACGATTAATTACTCTTGCTATAAAACAGGCTCGTATTTTATCTTTCTTACCGTTTCGTAACTATGAGAACGAAAAGCAATTTCAAGCCCAGTCAATTTCAATAATTACAGGTTCTAGACCCAGAAAAAATAGACATATTCCTCAATTAACGCAAAAGTACAATTCCAATCGAAACTTAAGAAACAACAACCAAAATTTAAGAAACAACAACCGGAACTTAAGTTCCGATTGTTGATGTTTTATTCGAATTCGAAAGGGCCAGACCTATATATATTATAAAGAAAGTAATCCAGCTCGTTGATTCCTACCACTTAATCTTAATTTATTGTATCTTCCCGGAGTTCCCTCTCCGGGAATTCATCTTTTATTATTCCAGTATATTACTTTATTTATACCTTTAATTGATGATCTTTATTTTATTGGAAATCGTGTAAAGATTATTTGGATTTGATACAGCTACTTGTGCAAGCATTTTACGATTAAGAATCAATTTCTTCTTGTACAGGTTGTGTATTAATTTACTATAACTATCGAATACTTTATATACCCGCGTTGCTGCGTTTATCCGAGTGATCCACAAACGACGAAAATCCCTCTTTTGCCTACCTCTATCTCGATGAGAGGAAACAAAAGCTCTTTTTACCTGTTGGGTAATCATTCGATTAAGTCTTAAATGAGCCCCTCTAAAGTTTGAGGCAAATGAACGCATTTTTGTTCGTCGTCTCCGGGCTATATATCCTCGCGGAACTCTGGTCATTGAATCAAATTAACCTTAATGAATAACTAATGATTTCTCTTCTTTTAGCCACCCTTTTTCTCATTAATAACAAAACTAATTATTCCGATATATAAAATATTAATTCCAATGGCTTTTGCTATAGTAACCTTCCCAACCACGATTTTTTATTCCACTCCGTTCAGTTATTTCTATACGAAATAACAAATTCATTCTAATAATACTAAAAAAAATAGTGGGTTCCATCGTTTCTATGGTTCCCTTTTAAACGGTGAGGCCCTCTCTATACACCGGAGCCCTTTCTTTCATCAAAAGGTATTGCGAACTTGTATAGTCCACATTCTTTGGCTCTACCTATCCATTATAGAGTAAATAGCTCTTTTCACAATAAGAGTTATCCATACAGTGACGGTATTTAATTATGAAAGTTGGCTAAGTAGCTGACCCTGTTAGTCCGTTCTTTTAAGATAAAGGAGCATAAGCCTTTTTCTTTTTATTACTATTTCCTCCGCTTAATGGATAACCATTTGCTACCAATGGGAGAATTGCTTCTTATTTCCAATTTAGATAATTGGATTTGCACCAAAGGAAACCATAAATTCCATATACCATAGAAATCTAGGATAGAGAAGCTATATCCTATTCATTGGTACTAATCATGGATACTTCAATTTTTTTTATATTTGTTTGAAGTCATGATCTGAACGAGTCGCACATACACCCTAGCACATGTTCCTCGACGCTGAGGGCATCCTTTAAGCGCGGCCGTTTTTCGAGCATTTCGTATTGGCTGTCTTGCGTTTCTAATAAGTTGTTTAACCGTCGGCATGTTGTATGTATATAGAAAAAAATGGATTGGTTTAGATCCATCTTAACCTGATGATTGCTCATCATGAAGTCTTTCTATTTTCTATTAAATCGAGGAAAACACGAATTTAGCTGTGAAATAACTTTACAAGAAATCCGGACACTACCAATCCTTAAACATTTCTGGAAACCACACTGGATCAGTATCGCAGTGCTTGTCAATCATTTCATCCCCTACAATATCGACAAGT
This sequence comes from Triticum urartu, assembly GCF_056163025.1. NCBI lineage: Eukaryota > Viridiplantae > Streptophyta > Magnoliopsida > Poales > Poaceae > Triticum > Triticum urartu. The sequence goes on along the minus strand of NW_028259800.1, from coordinate 21,821 downwards.
CCATAAGCTTTGGCTTCGTCTGCTGACATAAAAACATCCCTTTCCATGTCTTCGGATACAACCCAAAAAGGCTTGCCTGTTCTTACTGCATAAACCCTTGTGATCATTTCGCGAACTTTGTGTAACTCTTCTACTTCTAGTAAAAATTCTGGTGTCCTTGCCCGATAATAAGCACTAGCAGGTTGGTGAAGCATAATCCTCGCGTGAGGGAATGCTATACGCTTGGTGGGTTCTCCTCCAAGCAGAATGAAGGACGCCATGGAGGCGGCTATTCCGAGGCATATTGTATATATATCTGGTGTCACCGTTTGCATCGTATCAAAAATAGCCATTCCTGAGATTAGCCACCCGCCTGGGGAGTTTATAAACAAAAAAATATCACTAATTCCATCTTCTATACTCAGATATACCATGAGACCTGTAATATGATTCGTGATCTCGCAACGAATCTCTTGACCTAAAAAAAGTGTCCTTTCTCGATACATAACATTGTATAAGTCAACCCAAGTCGCTTCTTCATCTCCAGGAATCCGGTAAGGTACTTTTGGAACACCAATGGGCATATTAGATTAATATTATTAAATTTAAGTAAGAAAACCACACTTTAATATGGAAACGTAAGAATGGAACAGAAAGAAAGAATCCGCAGTTTATTGTCTTAATTTTTATTCTTATTCTATATGAATATTATAGATTCTATTAATACGTAGATTGAAAGGTTATACATATAAGGAATGTAAGACAGATTGAATAAAGAAAAGGGAATGGGTGATTTGAATGCTAAACAAAGAGGGGTAGCGATCTATTCTTCGTTTTTTCCAAATTGGCCAAGTTACCCATTGCATATTGGCACTTATCGAGTATAGAATAGATCTGCTTCTCTTTCTTCTTATGAACAGAATTGGCTTCTTATTTTTAATGGAATGAAATAAATATTCGCGCTTTCTGACACAGAATCCCCTAGAAGGGTTAGGTACATAGGATATGGATAGTCTTTTTCAATGCGATAAAATAAAGCGACATCGTGTCTATTTTTCTTTGCTAAAGGGGTATTTCCATGGGTTTGCCTTGGTATCGTGTTCATACTGTCGTATTGAATGATCCGGGTCGATTGCTTGCGGTGCATATAATGCACACAGCTCTAGTTTCTGGTTGGGCTGGCTCAATGGCTTTATACGAATTAGCAGTTTTTGATCCCTCTGATCCTGTTCTGGATCCAATGTGGAGACAAGGTATGTTCGTAATTCCCTTCATGACTCGTTTAGGAATAACGGATTCGTGGGGTGGTTGGAGTATTTCAGGAGGAACTGTAACAAATCCGGGTATTTGGAGTTATGAAGGTGTGGCAGGTACGCATATTGTGTTTTCTGGCTTGTGTTTCTTGGCAGCGATCTGGCATTGGGTATATTGGGACCTAGAAATATTCTCTGATGAGCGGACGGGAAAACCCTCTTTGGATTTGCCCAAGATCTTTGGAATTCATTTATTTCTTGCAGGGGTGGCTTGCTTTGGCTTTGGGGCATTTCATGTAACGGGTTTGTATGGTCCTGGGATATGGGTATCCGATCCTTATGGACTAACTGGAAAAGTACAAGCTGTAAATCCAGCGTGGGGTGCAGAAGGTTTTGATCCTTTTGTTCCGGGGGGAATAGCTTCTCATCATATTGCTGCGGGTACATTGGGTATATTAGCGGGCTTATTCCATCTTAGTGTCCGTCCGCCTCAACGTCTATATAAAGGATTACGTATGGGCAATATTGAAACTGTACTTTCCAGTAGTATCGCTGCTGTTTTTTTTGCAGCTTTCGTAGTTGCTGGAACTATGTGGTATGGGTCAGCAACGACCCCAATCGAATTATTTGGGCCTACTCGTTATCAGTGGGATCAGGGATACTTTCAGCAAGAAATATATCGAAGAGTTAGCAATGGTTTAGCCGAAAATCTTAGTTTATCAGAAGCTTGGTCTAAAATTCCCGAAAAATTAGCCTTTTATGATTATATTGGTAATAATCCGGCAAAAGGGGGATTATTCAGAGCAGGCTCAATGGACAATGGGGATGGAATAGCTGTTGGATGGTTAGGACATCCCGTCTTTAGAGATAAAGAAGGACGTGAGCTTTTTGTACGCCGTATGCCTACTTTTTTTGAAACATTTCCGGTTGTTTTGGTAGATGAGGAGGGAATTGTTAGAGCAGACGTTCCTTTTAGAAGAGCAGAATCCAAATATAGTGTTGAACAAGTAGGTGTAACGGTGGAGTTCTATGGTGGCGAACTTAATGGAGTAAGTTATTCTGATCCTGCTACTGTAAAAAAATATGCGAGGCGTTCTCAATTAGGGGAAATTTTTGAATTAGACCGGGCTACTTTGAAATCTGATGGTGTTTTTCGCAGCAGTCCAAGGGGTTGGTTCACTTTTGGTCATGCTACCTTTGCTTTGCTCTTCTTTTTCGGACACATTTGGCATGGCGCTAGAACATTGTTCCGAGATGTTTTTGCTGGTATTGATCCAGATTTGGATGCTCAAGTGGAATTTGGAACATTCCAAAAAGTGGGAGATCCAACTACAAGGAAACAGGCAGTTTGATACACATTGTTATAGTATCTTTCACCTCTCTTTTTTGATTTGACATGGGAAACATCTCCCATCCTTTCTTTGACTCTTTTTCTTTCTTTATATGGGAAATTATCCCAAATGACAAATGAATAGGTGTGGAAGTTATAATTGTAAATAAACCAGGATCGAATCTATGGAAGCATTGGTTTATACGTTCCTTTTAGTTTCGACTTTAGGGATAATTTTTTTCGCTATCTTCTTCCGAGAACCACCTAAGGTTCCACCAACTCCAACTAAAAGAATAAAATAATTTCATTTAAGTAAGAAGTCCCCCTATCTGGGAGACTTCTTACTTAAATTAGTCTCCGTGTTCTTCGAATGGATCTCTTAATTGTTGAGAGGGTTGCCCAAACGCGGTATATAAGGCATACCCAGTAAAGCTTACAAGTAAACCAGATATGGAGATGGCGACTAAAGTTGCTGTTTCCATTTTTATAGAATTTCAAGATTACAATGGATCTACGAAAAGATCGTGTATTTACAACTACAACGGAATAGTATACAAAGTCAACACCAATGATTAAATAGAATTTATGGCTACACAAACCGTTGAAGATAGTTCTAAACCTAGGCCAAAACGAACTGGTGCAGGTAGTTTACTGAAACCCTTGAATTCGGAATATGGGAAAGTCGCCCCGGGTTGGGGGACTACTCCTTTTATGGGGATCGCAATGGCTTTATTCGCTATATTCCTATCTATCATTTTAGAAATTTATAATTCTTCCGTTTTACTGGACGGAATTTTAACCAATTAGGTTTCTACTAACTAAAACTAGGAAGTCAGAGTTTTTCCATCCAAAAAAGCCTTTCTAGTTTAAGATCTACATTTCTAGATATTATGGTAGTTCGACCGCGGAATTTTTTTGTTTCGGTATCTCTGGAATATGAGTGTGTGACTTGTTAGAATTGATCCTATTGATAATACATAGAAAGGGCCTGTTATCTCTATCAAGATGATTCTAATTCGTCAGATATTATTTATTCTAGTATCTGGAACACGAAATAGATAGAGTGGATCAAAAAAAAATGGAACTATGATTCATACTCACTATTAAGACCTCGCAACCAGACTGAAAAATTCAAGTAGTTCTTAAATAAAAATAAAAAAGAAATTTTCTTCCTTCCAATTTTGTTTGCCCAAAAGACAACTTTTTTTCTCTCGATTTTGTCGAGTCATTACACTGATTCAATAAATGATTATCAAGCGGTTCTTATTCGAAGAACCCTTGCCTTTTGTTTAGCTTGAGACTAAATCATCGTGGCTCTAGTATGAATCTAAGGTTTTAATTGAACTGATTCATAGGATCTCAACAAGATAATTTCTATATTACGCATAAAAAAACAAATCCTTTATAGGGAAGAGAAAAGTCAAGAAGCCTCTAATGACCAACATAAGGGAAAGGAAGAAAGAAAGACGCGCCAACTTGAGATTTTTTGGCATTATCATCACAAAGAAGATATTCCGGATTTTTCTTATTTGATATCTTCAAGGCAAATCGACCCAATTCAGTGGCTGATGAAGTTTTGAACCTTTTTTCTAATATTCGTTGAAAATTTTTGTGTTTCTGCTTGAGCCGTACGAGATGAAATTTTCATATACGGCTCTTAGAGGGGGACTCGGGTTAGTTACCTATCTCAATAAAGTATATGATTGGTTTGAGGAACGTCTTGAGATTCAGGCAATTGCAGATGATATAACTAGTAAATATGTTCCTCCCCATGTCAACATATTTTATTGTTTAGGGGGAATTACACTTACTTGTTTTCTAGTACAAGTCGCTACCGGTTTTGCTATGACTTTTTACTACCGACCAACCGTTACAGAGGCTTTTTCCTCGGTTCAATACATAATGACCGAGGCCAACTTTGGTTGGTTAATCCGATCAGTTCATCGATGGTCAGCAAGTATGATGGTTTTAATGATGATCCTGCATGTATTTCGTGTGTATCTCACAGGGGGATTTAAAAAACCCCGCGAATTAACTTGGGTCACAGGTGTGGTTTTGGCTGTTTTGACTGCATCATTTGGTGTAACTGGTTATTCTTTGCCTTGGGATCAAATTGGCTATTGGGCAGTCAAAATTGTGACAGGTGTACCTGACGCCATTCCGGTAATAGGATCGCCTTTAGTGGAGTTATTACGCGGAAGTGCTAGTGTGGGCCAATCCACTTTGACTCGTTTTTATAGTTTACATACCTTTGTACTGCCTCTGCTTACTGCCGTATTTATGTTAATGCACTTTCCAATGATACGTAAGCAAGGTATTTCGGGTCCTTTATAGGGAAGGCATATCATAGAGAATTATAATTATCATATATCATATCGGGTAGGTTTTGGTATTTCATTGCTACAAGCATGGGTTATTGTAAAATAACACATGTCATTTGGATACTTCTCTTCAACTCCAAAGTATTTTTATACAATACAAATAGTTGAAGTTAATTTTACGAAAGAAAAAAGGCGGATTATGGGAGTGTGTGACTTGAATTATTGATTTGGCCATGCAGATAAAGAATTGGATCTGCCACATTAGAATTCACAACCAAAGGTGTCTCCGCATCCAATCAACATGTAAGTCCCCTACCTAGGAAGGATAGGCTGGTTCACTTGAGGAGAATATCTTCTATGATCATACCGCAACCATGTCATCCATGAACAGGCTCCGTAAGATCCCATAGAGTAGAAATGGAATAAGTCATGTGACATGATCCAGTTCTCTATTTATTACACTTACCTTTTTATTATAGTATGGAAATGCATTCATTTTCTTTGCATCGATTGTGATCCGCAATACTATCGGAGTAAAAGAAGAGGATCTAAGGAAGAATGTAGGCTAAACTTTTTGATTTTTTATTAGTAACAAGTAAATATTTTGTTTGGAGGTAAGAAACTTGCGATATTGAGGGGATAAATACCAACTAATCAAGAGACATGAGACAATCCACAAAGCAATTGATCATGATCAAATTTGTAAGCCCACTTGGATATTGAGCATTTACCCATAAGAATAGGATTATTTTCAATGAGTAGTTGTAGGTGCAACTTCGGAAAAGAGAATCTGATAAAGCTTTTCTTGCCTAGAGTCATTGAGTCATTATAAACCTTAATTCTATTAAGGATCTTCCGCGGTCTTATTTCTTTCACTCTTGCTCGAGCCGGATGATGATAAATTCTCATGTCCGGTTCCTTTGGGGGATGGATCCTAAAGAGTTCACCTATCCCAATAACAAAGAAACCAGACTTAAATGATCCTGTATTAAGAGCTAAATTAGCTAAAGGGATGGGACATAATTATTACGGGGAACCCGCATGGCCCAACGATCTTTTATATATTTTTCCAGTAGTAATTCTAGGTACTATTGCATGTAATGTAGGTTTAGCGGTTCTCGAGCCATCAATGATTGGTGAACCGGCAGATCCGTTTGCAACTCCTCTGGAAATATTACCCGAGTGGTACTTCTTTCCCGTGTTTCAAATACTCCGTACGGTACCCAATAAGTTATTGGGCGTTCTTTTAATGGTTTCTGTGCCAACAGGCTTATTGACAGTACCTTTTCTAGAGAATGTCAATAAATTCCAAAATCCATTTCGCCGCCCAGTAGCTACGACCGTTTTTTTAATCGGTACTGTAGTAGCTCTTTGGTTAGGTATTGGAGCAACATTACCCATTGATAAATCATTAACTTTAGGTCTTTTTTAGATATTTTTTGATTCATTCAACCGTGAAGTACCATAGGTATCTAGGAAATAGTTACTTCCAAGTGAATCTTCCCTAGATACCTAAAATCCATTTTATTATGATCCATTTCGCGAAAATATAGATTGTACCAAAGATGCTAAATTGTTTTCTTTTTATTCTAACTCGAAAAAGAAGAAGAAAAAAAATTGCAATGGATTTAAAACGAGAGTTTATTCTTAAGTAAATCAATTGGGAGATGCTTCTCTAGAGTGTCCCATATATGTTTTCTATCTTCCATACGAAAACTGTCAATTCTCAGAAGATCTTCTTCAGTCTTACTCAAAAGGTCCAATAGTGTATGTATATTGGCCCTTTTTAGACAATTATACGTTCTAGAAGTCAATTCTAATTGATCAATAAAAATACAATTCAATGGAATTCCTTTTTTGTTTTTCTTTAGATTAGTTAATCTTTTTTGAAAAGTAAAAAGGGGTGGAGTAAACCTGTTTTTATTTTCTTCGAAACTAGCGCCCTCTTCCTCCGCGTGTAGAAAAGGAAGAAATAAATCAATCAAATTACGAGAAGCCTCATAAAGTGCTTCCTTAGGGGTTAAACTTCCATTAGTCCATATTTCTAGAAAAAGTATCTCGTGTTTTTCATTTCCATTCCCACAAGAAAAAATACTATAATTCACATTTCGAACAGGCATGGATACAGCATCTATAGGATAACTTCCATCTTGATAGTTCTTTCTGAGTTCTGTCTGATATCCACGATCTCTCTTGATCTGTAAATCAATACAGAAATCAATGGGCTCTGTCAAGTTAGCTATAGGTTGTGCCGTATCAACGATTTCTACGGAAGGCGGTAAGATGATATCTTGAGCAGTTATGTATCTAGGACCTTTGACGCAAATGGATGCGTCTCTAACTCCATAGAGATTACTTCTCAATACAATTTCTTTCAAATTTAGTAAAATTTCTTGTACGGATTCTTCAATACCTGCTATTGTAGAATACTCGTGCGGCACGCTCCCAAATTTTGCACGTGTGATACATGTTCCTTCTATTTCTCCAAGTAAAGCTCTTCGCAAGGCAATACCGACGGTGTCCGCTTGACCTTTTCTAAGCGGGGACAGAATGAAACGACCATAATAAAGGCGCTTACTATCTACTCTTGATTCAACACACTTCCACTGTAGTGTTTGAGTGGATCCTGCTACCTCCTCTCGAACCATAATAGACTAGTATTATTATTTTATCATTGAATCGTTTATTTCTCTTGAAATGAAAGTTGAAAGCGGGTTAATTCTTTTACAGACGTCTTTTTTTAGGCGGTCGACATCCATTATGCGGCATAGGTGTTACATCGCGTATACAACTTAATCGCACACCACTTTTAGCAATGGCTCGTAATGCGGCATCTCTTCCACTACCAGCGCCCTTTACCATAACTTCTGCTCGTTGCAAACCTACTGTACGAATAGCATCTACTGCTGTTCTTTGACCAGCATAGGGTGATGCTTTTCTTGAGCTTTTGAATCCACAAGTACCGGCCGAGGACCAAAAAACCACCCGACCTTGTGGGTCTGTAACAGTTATAATGGTATTGTTGAAACTAGCTTGAACATGAATAACCCCTTTTGTTATTCTACGTGCACTCTTCCGTAAACTAAAACGTGCATTCCTACGTAAACCAATACGCACTTTCTTACGTGAACCAATTTTTGGTATAGCTTTTGCCATATTTTATTATCTCATAAATATGAGTTAGAAATAAAAAAAAGAAAAAAAGATACAAAGATATCCGTTTCAGGGTAAAATAAACCCTTTACTTTAATTATTTTAAATGAAATTATTTTATTTGGAATTGGAACATTTCCGCGGGTACTTTTTTTTACTTTTTAGAAAGTAAAGTTCTTTTTCGAAAGATTACCCCTGTCTTTGTTTATGCTTCGGATTAGAGCAAATGACTCTAATTCGTCCACGCCTACGAATCAGTCGACATTTTGTACAAATTTTACGAACGGAAGCTCTTATTTTCATATTTCCGTATCCTTTTTTAAACTATGAATCTAATCTTTTGGAAAAAATAAGTCTCTTCGCTTGAATTTTAGAACTTAGAATTTATTACCCTAGAAAAAAAAAGAAAAACCTAATCCTTTGAATCTTTGGTATCCTTCAAATCTTCGCTATCCTTCAAATCTTCGCTATCCTTCGAGTCTTCGATACGCTTCGAATCCTTATGGGGAAGTCTATAAATTATACGTCCCTTGCTTGAATCATAACGACTTACTTCAATTTTGACCCTATCCCCCATCAGTATTCGTATAGAACTAGACCGTATCTTTCCTGAAATATAGCCTAGGATGATGGTGTCATTCTCTAGCCGAACGCGGAACATTCCATTGGGTAGGGCTTCCGTAACTAAACCTTCGAAAGTTACTTTTGCTTCTCTCGGGTTTTTTTTTTCTCTCCTATTTTTTTTTTCTGTCATATTTTTTTTCTCCTATTTTTCTATTTTTATTTTAAAAATAGGAAGGGCGAGATAGAATTCGAGCACTATAGGCGGGGCGATTACCATATATAACATAAGACTTCTCCCCCAATTCTGTTTAGTCGAGCTTCTCGATCTGTCATTATTCCTCGAGAAGTAGAAAGAATAGCAATTCCCATTCCACCCAAAACTTTAGGAATTCCTTGATAGTTGGTATAAATTCGTAAGCCGGGTCGGCTGATACGCTTTAAAAAGGTTCTTGTTCTATATATTCCTTTTATAGTCTTTCTCTTTTGATGTCGCAAAGTTGAAACCAAGAAATATCTGTTACGTTCCTGATGTTTCCGAACACTTTCAATAAAACCCTCTCGTAGAAGTATTTTAACAATGTTTTCGGTAATATTTGTAGATACTACTCGAACTGTTCCTTTTTTATTCATGTCCGCATTTCTTATAGAGGTTAGTAAATCAGCAATAGTGTCCTTGCCCATAAGACTCTAATTCTAGGTTCCTCCTAATTTTTCTATAATCAACATGTTTTCTTTTTTTTTTTTTCATTTTGGATTTTAAAACATATACGTAAAACACAATCTACTAAATTAATTCTTTGGTCTCAATTTCGCCTACTAGTATTTATAATACTTCAGGAGCTAATGAAACTATTTTGGTAAAATTCAATTCTCTCAATTCCTCGGCAATCGCGCCAAAAACTCGAGTTCCTTTTGGATTGCCTTTTTGATCAATTATAACCGCAGCATTGTCATCATAGCGGATTATTATACCGTCTTCGCATTTGAACTCTTTACATGTACGTACAATTACAGCTCGAATTACTTCGGATCTTTCTAGAGGCATTTGGGGCAATGCGTCTTTGATTACAGCAACAATAACATCACCAATACGAGCATATCGCTGATTACCAGCAGCTCCTATGACTCGAATACACATCAATTTTCGAGCTCCACTATTATCTGCTACATTTAAAAGGGTCTGAGGTTGAATCATATTATTTTGATTTCAATTTGTTATTTCAATGCAAAAGGATGAAAGAAATATTGTCTTTCCAGAAAGAAAAACCGAGCATTTTTTTTTATCTTCCATACCCCTTTTAGGGTTCTATATCTCTAATCGAATAAATTGACTTCGTATGGGCATTTTACTGGCAGCTATGGAGATAGCTGCTCTAGCTACAGTTTCAGATACTCCCCCCATTTCATAAAGTATACGACCAGGTTTAACAACGGATACCCAATATTCGGGGGACCCCTTTCCCGAGCCCATACGTGTTTCCGTGGGTCTTAGTGTAACCGGTTTGTCGGGAAATATACGTACCCATATTTTTCCACCACGACGTGCATATCGTGTTATTGCTCTTCGTCCTGCTTCTATCTGTCTCGCCGTGATCCAAGCGGGTTCAAGTGCTTGAAGAGCATATCTACCAAAACAAATACGATTGCCTCGGCAGGATTTTCCTTTCATTCTTCCTCTATGTTGTTTGCGAAATCTGGTTCTTTTGGGGTTATAGTCGATGGTTCTCTTTCTTAGTTCCATCTCTACTGCAAAACTGGACATGAGAGTTTCTTCTCATCCAGCTCCTCGCGAATGGAATCAGAAAGCATGTAAATTTCTCTAATTCATAATATTCCAAAATATTACGGTACGGATAGATACACATTAATAGATAATAGAAAAAGTTCGGTTTTTTTTATATTGAATTTGTTAAAACAGAAAAATATAATATATAGTCAAAAAAGAAGATCTAGAATATATCCAGATGTGTGTGTATATTTATCTAAATTCTATATTTATAGATAATGTAATCCTTCTTAAAAAAATCCTTATTTTTACTCTTATTGAATCGCGGTAAAGTATTCTAATTCAATAAGAATTTCGCGGGCGAATATTTACTCTTTCCTGTCTTATTTGTTAATTTATAAACTTACCAAATAAGACAATTTTTTTGGTTTGTTCCGCCATCCCACCCAATGAAGTGTTAGGATTCTTTTCAATAAAATCCTATGGAATCATAGGTTCTGTCGTTCCCACTGCTTCTCCTTGAATGGTTAGGTCTGAATCCCGCAACGGAGCTTCCAAAAAATTTCTTTCCGAGTTAATTTTCTCAGTTTTATTAACCCGGGCGGCTCTTTATTATTGCTTTAAATTTGTAGTTCTTGTTTCAAGTTACAATTTTTAATTCTCTATTATTTTTATTATATTGATGCTTTATCACATTGCCTTTTATGATGTAATTCATAGACCATACATAGTGGAATCCTATATCTTATTTATTTCCTCTTCCTTCTTTCTATCATCCCTCCCTTTATCCACATCCCTTTAGTTTTGCTTCACAACCTAGAATCCCTTTTCTTTTTTAGAGAAAAAATTGCAGTTGCTACAACTATATGACACATCTACTCATTTATGTTATGATAGAGGTATTTATTCATATAGTGACTGTTTCTTAGTTAGGATCTCGACAATACGAAGCAATAGGTTGGTTATTAGTTAATTTTCTATAATTACTAAGTTTTTTTCTTAAAAAAAAGAAAAAAATAACGAGTCACACACTAAGCATAGCAATTATATTAAATGATTTATCAATTTTCATTAAATCTTATAGAAAGAGGTATAATTTCTTCTTTTGCAGGGATTTCAGGAAAAAAGTCTCTTGTCATTTTTTATTCTATCAATGGACAGAATCCGAAGACAAGATTACTTATTCTTCGTCTACGAATATCCAAATTTTTACACCTAATACTCCATAGATAGTCCGAATTGGATAGCAGCAATAATCAATTTTAGCGCGAATTGTTTGGAGGGGAAGTCTACCCTTTTTAATAGATTCGGCGCGTGCAATTTCTTTTCCTCCGAGACGACCCGCAATTTTTACTTTTACTCCCCTTATATCTGCTTTTTTAGTTAATTCAATGGCTTTTTTCATTGCCTTTCGGAATGAAACTCTATTTTTTAATTGGAAAGCTATATATTCTGCAAGAATGTTAGGCTGTCTATAAGGTTCTTTAACTTTTTCGATAGAAATATTAAATCTCTGGTTTACAGAGTTAATTTCCTTTTGTAGATCTTTCTCTAATTCTTCGATTGCTCCTTTTTTCTTTAATAAATTTGGGAATCCAATATGGATTATGACGTGGATCGTATCGATTTCTTTTTGGATTTCTATATGTGTAATTACTTCGGAACTTGAACCTGAGTCCATTTTTCTATTATGTGTAATTACTTCGGAACTTGAGTCTGATTCTATTTTTCTATTCGAGCCCTTTTTCCTATTCTTTTGTATATAGTTCTTGATACAATCCCTTATTTTTTTATCTTCCTGTAGACCTTCAGAATAATTTTTTGGTTGTGCGAACCAAAAGGAATGGTGTTTTTGGGTTGTACCAAGTCTGAAACCGAGTGGATTTATTTTTTGTCCCATATTTTTCTATTCTATATTTTTTTTACTGGGAATCGAAATCTTAGATGGATCTAAAGGTTATTTAGATTTCTTTACTATATTTAGTACAATTGTTATATGACACATGCTTTTTTTTATGGGGAAACTACGTCCTCGAGCTCGAGGTCTGAATTTCTTCATAATAGTACTCCTACTGACTTCGGCTTTAGTAATAAATAAATTCGCTTTGTCGAAATCCCTATAATGAGTAGCATTTGCGGCTGCCGAATAAACCAACTTTAAGATGGGATAAGATGCTCGATAGGGCATGAGGTTCAGTATCATAACAGTTTCCTCGTAGTAACGCCAGCGAATCTCGTCAAGAACTCTTTGTGCTTTGAAAACAGACATAGGGATACGTTTTTGTGCTTTGAAAACTCTCTCGAACTTAAGTAGACGATCGGTTGGAACTTTCCTTGCGAGTTTCCTTAGCCCACTTTTCTTCTTCTTTATCCTAGGGATATACTTTACTAGTTTGAAACTTGTCATAAATAAGGTTATTCCCCGCCTACCTTTACTTTATTTTGAATCTTTTTTTCTTCTTAATCTTTCTATTCAGAATTCAGTTAACGACGAGATTTAGTATCCTTTCTTGCATTTTCATAACTCGTGAAATGCCGAGTAGGCACGAATTCCCCCAATTTGCGACCTACCATAGGATTTGTTATGTAAATAGGTATATGTTCCTTTCCATTATGAATCGCGATTGTATGGCCAACCATTGTGGGTAGAATGCTAGATGCCCGGGACCACGTTACTATTGTTTCTTTCTCCTCCTTCATATTGACCTTTTCTATCTTTGCCAATAAATGATGAGCTACAAAAGGATTCGTTTTTTTTCGTGTCACAGCTGATTACTCCTTTTTTCCTTTTTAAAGAGTGGCATTCTATGTCCAATATCTCGATCGAAGTACGGAGGTCAGAATAAATAGAATAATGATCAATGGAAAAAAGAAAAAAATCCTTTAGCTGGATAAGGGGCGGATGTAGCCAAGTGGATCAAGGCAGTGGATTGTGAATCCACCATGCGCGGGTTCAATTCCCGTCGTTCGCCCATCGCATTATTGCAAATTCCAAAAATGCAATTTTCCATATTCCTAGTTACGTATTTACTTACGGCGACGAAGAATAAAACTATCGCTATATTTTTTCCTTTTCCTAGTTCTTCTTCCAAGCGCAGGATAACCCCAAGGGGTTGTGGGTTTTTTTCTACCAATGGGAGCTTTCCCTTCACCGCCCCCATGGGGGTGGTCCACAGGGTTCATAACTACCCCTCTTACTACGGGGCGTTTACCTAGCCAACACTTAGATCCGGCTCTACCCAAACTTTTTTGGTTCACCCCAACATTACCCACTTGTCCGACTGTTGCTAAGCAGTTTTGGGATACTAAACGGACCTCCCCAGATGGTAATCTTAAAGTGGCCGATTTACCCTCTTTTGCAATGAGTTTCGCTACAGCACCTGCTGCTCTAGCTAATTGCCCACCCCTTCCACGTGTGATTTCTATGTTATGCATGGCCGTGCCTAAGGGCATATCGGTTGAAGTAGATTCTTCTTTTCTCTCAAAAAACCCCTTCCCAAACTGTACAAGCTTCTTCCAAAGCATACGGCTTTCTAGATGTATATGACGATCTCTAGACAGATGGATCTTATATGAATCATATGATGAAGTACCACATGAGTGGATATATAGGAAAGGAATCCAAATCTGCCGAATCGCTCATGTTATGATCTTCTACATCCTAGGTCTCTGCGTTCCGTCATCTGGCTTATGTTCTTCATGTAGCATTCAGATCGAATGACTCTATGAAATTACGTCGATACTTCCACATATTATGGGTAACGTAGGAGACATCCCTATTTTCCCCCGGGGGTCTTAATTACCACTGCTTAGCTTTCAATTTGCCTCTGACCATCAAATTAAATGTGAATAACCCGTCCTCCTCTCTTTGAAACAAGGGGCGCTTCCGGTTCTGTGCGTGCTTCAAACAATTTTGTCTTCTCCATATTACCATATCTCTAGAGCCAATAATTTTCTATGAGGAACTACTGAACTCAATCACTTGCTGCCGTTACTCAACAGTTTTCTGTTGAGGTCTATCCCGTAGAGGTAGTCAAATTGGATCAGTGATCGATTTCTAGGTTTCGTCGTAAACCTAATTGGTTACTTCCAATTACGTAAATCAATAGTTCAAACCGCACTCAAAGGTAGGGCATTTCCCATTGATATAGGAACTTTTGTACCAGAAACAATAGTATCTCCAATTATAGCCCCTCTGGGATGTAAAATATATCTCTTCTCACCATCCCCATAGTGTATGAGACAAATGTATGCATTTCGATTAGGGTCGTATTCTATGGTTACGATTCTACCAGATATGTCTTTTTGATTCCGTCGAAAATCTATTTTACGGTATAGGCGCTTATGACCTCCCCCTCTATGCCTTGCGGTAATGATTCCTCTGGAATTACGACCTTTACCACAACGGTGCCGTCCATGGATCAAATTATTTCGTGGATTGGATTTCACTTGCCTGTCTACGGTTCCCTTGCGTGTGCTCGGGATAGGTGTTTTGTATAAATGTTTCGCCGTATTATTAAGTATTCTCCTTTAGTTTTTTTCTCTATCTAGAAGTGGAATAGAATAACCCGGTTGAAGGGTAATGATCATACGTCTGTAATGCATTGTATGGCCCAGAATAGGTCCTATTCTTCTACCTTTTCCAGGTAGTCGATGGCTATTCACAGCTACCACCTTAACACCAAAGAAGAGTTCGACCCAATGCTTTATTTCTGTCTTAGTGAATCCCGATTCGACATTAAAAGTATATTGATTCTTTCCCAATAAACGAAGACTTTTTTCTGTAAATACTGCGTATTTGATTCCATCCATAAATCGACTTTCCCTCCTATGCTCTGAGTTCCAGTATCGATAAGAATTCGAGTTCTTATTGTTCTTATGTTATGGTATGAATATACCATACCAATTCGTTATGTATGGATGATGGATGAGATTCCATGGATAGAGAGCCAGTTCCAATAGACTTATGGAATGTTCCCGTTCGTGTGCATCCAGCAGGAATTGAACCCGCAAATTTACCAATTATGAGTTGGGCGCTTTAACCATTCAGCCATGGATGCTTAACAGGGATCATCGTACATCGTAAATAACCAATTTTCATATAGAAAGACATATCATAGAAAAATGAAATCGAAAATATTCCGAGATGGCAAATATTCGGAGATGACTATGAAAACACCTCTCTGGATCCTCGAATTGAAAGAGAGATTGAGAGGGATCAAGAATCCTAATTCTCGCTATTTGGAATGGATCCAATTCTATTGAGTCTGACTCATAGTGATCATTTCTCTTTAGCAAAGAATGACCTTGGTTATCAAAGGATTGAACAACCGGGATCCATTTACTTATGATACCTAGTTGGCATTGATAACAAGGATCTAATGAATTATGAGTTTAATAGATCCTCTTTAGCAGAAAGACGTATATTCCTTGCTCATTATCAGACAATCACTTATTCCCAAACCTCGTGTGGGACTAATCGTTTTCATTTACCATCTCATGGAAAACCCTTTTCGTTCCGCTTAGCCCTATCGGGTATTTTAGTGATAGGTTCTGTAGGAACTGGACGATCCTATTTGGTCAAATACCTAACGAAAAATTACGATTTTCCTTTCATTAAGGTACGAGGGCTTCTTATTCCACAAGAACGAAAGCACCTTTTCATTCTTTCATATACTAGGGGTTTTTACTTGGAAAAGACAATGTTCCATACTAAAGGATTCGGGTCCATAACCACGAGTTCCAGTGCACTAGATCTTGTAGCACTTAGCAACGAAGCCCTATCCATTAGTATTCCACATAAGAAATCCATTCTAGAAAAAAATACAATTAGATTAGCTCTTCATAGACAAACTTGGGGTTTGCGAGCCAAGGTAAGATCGGCTCGGGATCATGGGACCCTTTTCTATCAGATAGGAGGGGCTCTTGTACAAAATAGACTTACTAAGTAATAACCCCATAGAATCTATCTATATAAAGATAAAGAGGCAATCGTGTCAGGAAGCGGGTTTTTCTTTGGCCAAAAGGTACTTCGAACTTGGAACGAGCATGAAGAGATTAACGAGACTTCTTTCTCTTTTGAGTTTTTCTGGCGGACCTGCCGCGCAAGATCTTTGGTCTTCCCCTGGAACCGATGAAAAAAAGTGGATCGCTTCTTATGTACTCGCTCAGAATGATTCTTCTCTATCTATAGTTCATGGCCTATTAGAAGTAGAAGGTGCTCTGGTGCAATCCTTACCGACAGAAAAAGATTGCAGTCAGGTTGATAATAGTCGAGTGACATTACTTCGTCGGTCCGAACTAAGGAATCTGTTAGAAATGTTTTGAAATGGATATTGTTCTCTCTTTGATCAGGGATTGCTATATGAAAAGAAGTGGAGTTTGAAAAAGGGAACGGAATGCTCAAACCGGAACTGCTAGAGGAACGAATTTTCAATAGCATAACTTGGGCTCCTAGAATATGGCGCCCTTGGGACAATCTATTTGATTGCAGGG
>NW_028259799.1:0-30907 GCF_056163025.1 Triticum urartu | reverse complement strand
TAATCTTTAACACCAGCTTGAAATCCAACACCTGCTTTAGTTTCTGTTTGTGGTGACATAAGTCCCTCCCTATAACTCTTGAATTAAGAATTCTCACAATAACAGGGTCTACTCGATGTTAATTAGGCGTAAATGAAACTTTAGCAAAAATCTCGTAAAACAAAAAGGATATTCAATTAATATAATATCAACTCATTAAAGAAAATTGAGGGCATGCTTAGGTTAATGAATATGTTTCATTCATATATAATGCGTACACCCTGTGTATGTTCTATCCTATAGGAATTCCAATATAGGAATTCGATAGGAATTGAGTTGTTGTTATGGTAAGTTAACACGGTTCGTTATTAAACCATGGATTTGATTTACCAAATCCATAATTATTGTATACTCTTTGATAGATATAGCGCAACCCAAATTAATTCCTAATCCTTATTTTACAAGTTCTTAATAGTTCTCTTTTCTTATTTTGAATGCAAATACCTAACTAAATACTAATAAAATTCTTTGTTGACAGCAATCTATGCTTCACAGTAGTATATATTTTGTATATCGAAGTCCTAGATAGGAAAGTAGAGTAGGCACAGATCCTCCACAAAAGGCAAAATGTATATGAAAAAAAAGATTGATTGAACTTTCCAATGGACTCATTCCATGAGTAAACGATTGAATGGGATTCGCTTGGGCAACGAAATCAAGTCCTGGTCCCCTTTTCTCTCTTATTGAATTAACTAATTCATTTCCTTTTTACTTTTGGATTTTTTTTGATTTGATTTGGCATTATTCAACAATAAAAAAAGAAAAATTTCGACAAATTCCTTTTTTTTAATTATGTGATAATTATGAGAACCAATCCTACTACTTCTCCTCCCGGGGTTTCCACAATTGAAGAAAAAAGTACAGGTCGTATCGATCAAATTATTGGACCCGTGCTGGATGTCACTTTTCCCCCAGGCAAGTTACCTTATATTTATAACGCTTTGGTAGTCCAGAGTAGAGACACTGCCGATAAGCAAATTAATGTGACTTGTGAGGTACAACAATTATTAGGAAATAATCGAGTTAGAGCTGTAGCTATGAGTGCTACGGACGGGTTGATGAGAGGAATGGAAGTGATTGACACGGGAGCTCCTCTCAGTGTTCCGGTCGGTGGAGCTACTCTCGGACGAATTTTCAACGTTCTTGGGGAGCCTGTTGACAATTTGGGTCCTGTAGATAGTAGTGCAACGTTCCCTATTCATAGATCTGCGCCTGCCTTTATCGAGTTAGATACGAAATTATCCATCTTTGAAACAGGTATTAAGGTCGTCGATCTTTTAGCTCCTTATCGACGTGGAGGAAAAATAGGACTATTTGGGGGGGCTGGAGTAGGTAAAACAGTACTGATCATGGAATTAATCAATAACATTGCTAAAGCTCATGGGGGCGTATCCGTATTCGGTGGAGTAGGGGAACGGACTCGTGAAGGAAATGATCTTTATATGGAAATGAAGGAATCCGGAGTAATTAATGAAAAAAATATTGAGGAATCAAAGGTAGCTCTAGTCTATGGCCAAATGAATGAACCACCGGGAGCTCGTATGAGAGTTGGTTTAACTGCCCTAACTATGGCGGAATATTTCCGAGATGTTAATAAGCAAGACGTGCTTTTATTTATCGATAATATCTTTCGTTTTGTTCAAGCAGGATCAGAGGTATCCGCTTTATTAGGGAGAATGCCCTCCGCAGTGGGTTATCAACCTACTCTTAGTACAGAAATGGGTTCTTTGCAAGAAAGAATTGCTTCTACTAAAAAGGGATCTATAACTTCGATTCAAGCAGTTTATGTACCTGCAGACGATTTGACCGACCCTGCCCCTGCCACAACATTTGCACATTTGGATGCTACTACCGTACTTTCCAGAGGATTAGCTTCCAAGGGTATTTATCCAGCAGTAGATCCTTTAGATTCAACCTCGACTATGTTACAGCCTCGGATCGTTGGCAACGAACATTATGAAACTGCGCAAAGAGTTAAGGAAACTTTACAACGTTACAAAGAACTTCAGGACATTATCGCAATTCTTGGCTTGGATGAATTATCGGAAGAGGATCGTTTAACTGTAGCAAGAGCAAGAAAAATTGAGCGTTTCTTATCACAACCGTTCTTTGTGGCAGAAGTTTTTACTGGTTCTCCAGGAAAGTATGTTGCTCTTGCGGAAACTATTAGGGGATTTCAACTAATCCTTTCCGGAGAATTAGACGGCCTACCTGAACAGGCTTTTTATTTGGTGGGTAACATCGATGAAGCTAGCACGAAAGCTATAACCTTAGAAGAGGAGAACAAATCGAAGAAATGAAATTAAATCTTTATGTACTGACTCCTAAGCGAATTATTTGGGATTGTGAAGTGAAAGAAATCATTTTATCCACTAATAGTGGCCAAATTGGCGTATTACCAAACCACGCCCCCATTAACACAGCAGTAGATATGGGTCCTTTGAGAATACGCCTCCTCAACGACCAATGGTTAACAGCGATTCTGTGGAGCGGTTTTGCGAGAATAGTTAATAATGAGATCATCATTTTAGGAAATGATGCGGAACTGGGTAGTGATATTGATCCGGAAGAAGCTCAAAAGGCACTTGAAATAGCCGAAGCTAACTTGAGTAAAGCTGAGGGTACGAAAGATTTGGTTGAAGCGAAGCTCGCTCTCAGACGAGCTAGGATACGAATCGAGGCTGTCAATTGGATTCCCCCATCCAATTGAAGACAATCCAGTGGTTTATAGTTGATACAAAGAAAAAGGGAAGAGGGGTAGAAAAAGTTATTAGATAGCGAAGCGAAGTAAGTCCAATGCTATCTAGTAATTTTTCTACCTACTTACCTACTATTGGATTTGAACCAATGACTCCCGCCGTATGAAAGCAATACTCTAACCACTGAGTTAAGTAGGCAATTTATCACCACAAAGGAAGACCCATTACTTCGATCGATTATATATTGAATCCCTTTTCTAAGCAATACCGCTCTGTTATTGGTCTGTTATATACTAAATACTAAACTAAATACTAAACAGATACAGATCAAAGGGGTATCCTCTGGCATTAGAAAATATTCATCTTGACAAGAAATTATCTATATGTTAAGATATCTCTGATAAGGGCTATAGCTCAGTTCGGTAGAGCAACTCGTTTACACGTGCGCCAATGCTTTTCAAAGGAGCTTATTATGCAATGAACATAATCGATCTTATTGCAAAATCAATGTCTTACTTCATAGATTCGAGAGAATAGGAGAACAGTAGCCTGACAAACAGTCGGTTCAGTCCGATTCAGGTGCCAATTCAGGTGCCTAATCAAATAGAACCCTTATGGATTTGCTAGTTGATAAGGTAAATATCCAGCCCACTAAATGCTAGGCGTAATGAGGATAAGGGCCTCCAAAAAACTTCTTTTCGTTCTATGAACTTTAAGGTGTATGAAGTCTCATAGTTAACTCTTGCAGTGGAACGATAGAGACTCCATTTCACTTAGGTTGATTTAATTTAGACCGGAGGCAGACCTAAGTCAAGGTAATCCTCCTTTGAAACACTTTGGTATTGCTCCTAGATAGATCATAATACAAAAAATCAATCAGAGCACAGGGAGCCATCTCATTATCTTTCCGTAAAGAAAAACTATGGTGGACTAACTGATCTTTAAATCAGTTTATGAAAGAGCCCAATGCAAAAAAATGCATGTTGGGTCTTTGAAACAGTTCAAATCATTTCGATAATAATCCGTTTGATCTGTTTTACCGAGAAGGTCTACGGTTCGAATCCGTATAGCCCTAATATGCCCTTTTTTAGATTTTAGGATCTCTATCCTATGTTTTCTTTAGTTTAGTATAGTTTTCATTTTCTCATTAGTATTTGTTTATAGACTGGATAGGCGCCTGCGACATAGAATAGAGATAAAAGCATTACCAAAGGCTCATTCATCGAAAATCAAAATCATACAGACAGGAAAAGAAAAACGAATTTCTATCAAATCAATAGAAGAAAGGATCCTTTCCCTGATTTGAATCCCGTCCTCCTTCAAATAGGATATCTCTAGACTTCCCTATAATAACTGCAATGATTTTATCCATTTTGCGAATTCCTACTTTGTTTTAAGTATATTTATTACTTTGTTTATAGATACATTATGTAAATTGATCAACTTTAAATAGAAAAAATAAAGTAAAGAGTAAATAAGAAAACAGAATATTCTGTCTCATAGTTCTGAAATAGAGTTCTTTATTTTTATTTTATAGTATTACTTCTCATTAATTATACTGCATAGATTAGTCCTACTATCTTAATTAGGTTCTAATTTAGTAGTATTCTCATTTTTATTTAATAGTCTCTTATTATTTTATTATTAAATATTAAATAAAGGATAGAGCTATTCTTTTTTCTAGAGATTCTAGAGAAAGCGAGACAAAGTGAAACGAGAAAGTTTTCTTTATATAAGAATTAGATCTACATACACCATATCTAAATAGAATGGAAATCCAAAAGAAAGGGAGTTGGGATTCCATTGGATGAATCTTTAAAGAAGATGCAGCACAGAGGAAACAAAGGCTAAACTTAAACTAAGCGCTTTTGTTTGAACAAAAAAGATTCTTGTTTCACCGAGGAAAAGAGAGAAGTTCTGGATAAATTGACAATGCTGAATTGAATTGACTAATTTAAGTTCCGCCTATTCCACATTAATGGGAGTACATTATGTTTCTGCTTCACGAATATGATATTTTTTGGACATTTCTAATAATAGCAAGCCTTATTCCTATTTTGGCATTTTCGATTTCAGGACTTTTAGCCCCGGTTAGTGAAGGACCAGAGAAGCTTTCTAGTTATGAATCGGGTATAGAACCCATGGGAGGGGCTTGGGTACAATTCCGAATACGCTATTATATGTTTGCGCTCGTTTTTGTTGTTTTTGATGTGGAAACCGTCTTTCTATACCCTTGGGCAATGAGTTTCGACGTATTGGGTGTATCCGTTTTTATCGAAGCTTTGATTTTCGTGCTTATCTTAGTTGTTGGTTTAGTTTATGCATGGCGAAAAGGAGCCTTGGAATGGTCTTAACTGAATATTTAGACAAAAAAAAAGAAGGAAAAGATTCTATTGAGACAGTTATGAATTTGATTGAGTTTCCCTTACTTGACCAAACAAGTTCCAATTCTGTTATTTCAACTACACCAAATGATCTTTCGAATTGGTCAAGACTCTCCAGTTTATGGCCCCTTCTATACGGTACCAGTTGTTGTTTCATTGAATTTGCTTCATTAATAGGCTCACGATTCGACTTTGATCGTTATGGATTGGTACCAAGATCAAGTCCTAGGCAAGCAGACCTAATTTTAACAGCCGGTACGGTAACAATGAAAATGGCTCCCTCTTTAGTGAGATTATACGAGCAAATGCCTGAACCAAAATACGTCATTGCTATGGGAGCCTGTACTATTACAGGGGGAATGTTCAGTACGGATTCCTATAGTACTGTTCGGGGAGTTGATAAGTTAATTCCTGTGGATGTCTACTTGCCGGGCTGCCCACCTAAACCGGAGGCAGTTATAGATGCCCTAACAAAACTTCGTAAGAAGATATCGCGAGAAATAGTTGAGGATCAAACTCTATCTCAAAATAAAAATAGATGTTTTACTACCAGTCACAAGCTTTATGTTAGGCGCAGTACTCATACAGGAACTTATGAGCAAGAATTGCTCTATCAATCACCATCTACATTAGATATATCTTCTGAAACTTTTTTCAAATCCAAAAGTTCAGTACCTTCCTACAAATTAGTGAATTAGGAGAGGGGCTCTTTTGTGTAGAAAAATAAAAAGCAGGGCAATCTTTCAAACTTGCATCCGAAATGTGAAATATTTATACAAAGAGGGAGAGATGAAGACAATGCAGCAGGGTTGGTTATCTAATTGGCTAGTCAAACATGAGGTGGTTCATAGATCTTTGGGCTTTGATCACCGAGGAATAGAGACTTTACAAATAAAAGCAGGGGATTGGGATTCCATTGCTGTCATTTTATATGTATATGGTTACAATTATTTACGCTCCCAATGTGCTTATGATGTAGCACCCGGTGGATCTTTAGCTAGCGTGTATCATCTTACGAGAATACAATATGGTATAGATAATCCAGAAGAAGTCTGCATAAAAGTCTTTGCCCAAAAGGATAATCCTAGAATTCCGTCTGTCTTCTGGATTTGGAGAAGTGCCGATTTTCAAGAACGCGAATCTTATGATATGGTGGGAATCTCTTATGATAATCATCCGCGCCTTAAACGTATCCTAATGCCTGAAAGTTGGATAGGCTGGCCCTTACGTAAGGATTATATAACCCCCAATTTTTATGAAATACAAGATGCTCATTGAATGATAAGAAATTCATGCTCACTTATACAACACAACTCCAGATTTTATTCAAGTCAAGGAATATTTTTAGGTTCTTTTCCTAGATGAAACGGAATACCTATTTATAATTAATTCCTAATTATACAAAAGCATTCCAGATAGACTGAGCAAAAAAAGGGTTTCATTTGGATTCCCCTATTTTGAAAATCGCATATTAATTTCCTTCATATGAACAGAAAAATAGGATGACTCAAAGAAGTTCTCTACCAGGAACTTTGTACCGCGCACATTACTTAGCACAACTAGGAAAATAAGATAAGATAAAGATAAGCAAGACTAAAAAAATATTCGTCGGAATAGCGGAATACAAAATTAAGAAACGCAAAAAAATAAAGGGGAATCTCACCCCCTTCTTTATCATAAAGAAAAGATATATTTTAAAACTTCTTTAAAAAGAAAAAGAAGTGCCTCTATATTTATATTATAGATTTATCCACTTAGATGAATAAATATTATTAATGAATATGTATCACAATCCATCTCGAGGTATTTGGATCAATACCTATTCGGTGGATCTTTTTTTTTTTTTTCTCTGCCAGGAACCAGATTTGAACTGGTGACACGAGGATTTTCAGTCCTCTGCTCTACCAACTGAGCTATCCTGACCTTTTCTTGTGCATCATCCTAGTAGAGTATTTGTATCTATGTCAATTAAAAGGACTAAAAATTAATTAAAGTATTTCAAATTTTAAATTTGAAAATGGGGGGGGTAGTCCTATGCATTGTGCATGGTTTACTTAAATAAAACTTAAAAATAGAGTGAATAACCAAGATTTCTTGCCGATACTCTAATAAAAAAGAAATCTATTCAATGAATAGGATAAGATCCATTGAGTTCTCTTCGCATTCCTTTGTGAAAGAGTAGAATGAGAAAGCTAATGAATCTTAAACCCATTGCATTGATAAAAAGAAAAAAAAGTGCATTGATAAAAAGAAAAAAAAAAAGAGGATAAATAATAATAATATAGTATAGTTAGGGAATAAAAGAGGATTTGGGGATAGAGGGACTTGAACCCTCACAACTTATAAAGTCGACGGATTTTCCTTTTACTAGAAATTTCATTGTTGTCAGTATTGACATGTAGAATGGGACTCTCTCTTTGTCCTCGTCCGATTAATCCACTTTTTTAAAGATCTCGAAAACTTTGAATTTTAATTGAAGAATTTGATTATTCAATATTCGATTGGAGTGGATTCACAATAATGAAAAAAAAAAATTATGATATGAGTTTTTTATTTCATAATCATTATCATTTCTAATTTCATTTTTAAAAAAGATAAAGAACCTATATTATAATTAGAATATAATATGAGTTCTGTGATTAATCGTTTGCTATGTCAGTATCTATACGTGTTTATTAAATGTATAAGGTATAAAACCCCTCTTTCTCTAATTTAGAACTAGAAGGAATTCCACTAACAACACAACGTAATTAACTCGATTCGTTAGAACAGCTTCCATTGAGTCTCTGCACCTATCCTTTTCCTTTGTATTCTAGTTCGAGAACCCCTTGTTTTCTCAAAACACGGATTTGGCTCAGGATTGCCCTTTTTTAATTCCAGGGTTTCTCTGAATTTGGAAGTTACCACTTAGCAGGTTTCCATACCAAGGCTCAATACAATCAAGTCCGTAGCGTCTACCGATTTCGCCATATCCCCATTTCCCTCTTCTTTGAGACCAGGATTCCTTGTGTAATTTCATCCATCTCTTAGTTTTTTTTTTGAATCATTGAGTTCATCACTCAACGTAGTCTAGCAGTTCAGTTCGACTCTATTTGAGAGACCTCGCTTGCTTATTGCAATTCAGAATTGAATTGATTCTATCCTTGATGTATTTGCAATTCAATCCGAATCAATATATCCAAAAGTTTTTATCTCCCCCACCTCCCGTCTTACTTTTTTATAGTATTCAAAATTATACTATAACGCTTGATATTTATTCTTTTTTTCTAATCAGAATTAGCAATTTTATTTACTCTGACTCTATGTTCCCCTTAGTGAAATATTAATCCTCAAATTATTAACAAATAATAAAGTCTATAATGATCGAATGAAAATACCAATAAATTCTATAATTTTATTTTTTAATATCCTATAGTTAAGCATATCAAGCTAACTTTATCTTTAAGAAGTTTTAGTATTTTTTTATTTTTATAAGTATAACTTCAAATTTAGAACTAGTTAATAGCTAAGATTAATAACTAATATCTGAGATTTTACGGATTTCCTATACTATACCTATTTCTATTTGTTACACTATTTCCGTTATGTAAGCCCACTTAGCTCAGAGGTTAGAGCATCGCATTTGTAATGCGAGGGTCATCGGTTCAAATCCGATAGTCGGCTTTTTTTTCTCTATCGATGTTCTACGAACAAGAATCTCTTTTTTTCCGAATTAAATGGAGAATCCAGGATCTTTTATGTTTTTTACCTTACAATTTTGCTAGATACAAAACAATAAAATAAATAATATATATACAAAAAAAAAAGATTTTGATGAAATTCCATTTTTTGGGGTACTTTAGTTGATTTTACTCTGTTTATCCTGTAGTTTAATTCAGTTTTAATTTCGATGTATTCTGTAATGTAAATACAATGAAATTAATTGTGTAAAATGAAATTTCAATAAAATAAAAAAAGGAGTCTTCATGTCCCGTTATCGAGGACCTCGTTTAAAAAAAATACGCCGTCTGGGAGCTTTACCAGGACTCACTAGAAAAACACCTAAATCCGGAAGTAATCTTAAAAAAAAATTCAATTCTGGGAAAAAGGAGCAATATCGTATTCGTCTTCAAGAAAAACAGAAATTGCGTTTTCATTATGGTCTGACAGAACGACAATTACTTAGATATGTACATATCGCTGGAAAAGCAAAAAGGTCAACAGGCCAGGTTTTACTACAATTACTTGAAATGCGTTTGGATAATATCCTTTTTCGATTGGGTATGGCTTCAACCATTCCTGGGGCCCGCCAATTAGTCAACCATAGACATATTTTAGTTAATGGTCGTATAGTCAATATACCAAGTTTTCGTTGCAAACCCCGAGATATTATTACTACGAAAGATAACCAAAGATCAAAAGGTCTGGTTCAAAATTATATTGCTTCATCGGACCCGGGGAAATTGCCAAAGCATTTGGCGATTGACACGTTGGAATATAAAGGACTAGTACATAAAATCCTAGATAGGAAGTGGGTCGGTCTCAAAATAAATGAGTTGTTAGTTGTAGAATATTACTCTCGTCAGACTTGAACTTAACGAAAAAAGGAAAGGTTCATAGAATTTTCTTCCCCTTCCCCTTTCCCCGAACTAAATCGCCCTAAGACCATTACCATTAATTTGTATTTTCCCATCAACTAGCTAAAATTGATTAACCCTAGGATTAGGATCCTTTTTTCTTTTTTCCTCTATGTGTATTTTACATACCACAGTAATTTGCTATAGAGAATTTCTAATTTCTATTAAATCAAAATAAGATAATATAAGATATTATATTATTGCTGGAAAAAATTGTTATTTGATTTGATACATTGTGATCCTTAACGTTGATGAATTAAGAAAAACGGAAAGAGAGGGATTCGAACCCTCGGTAAACAAAAGTCTACATAGCAGTTCCAATGCTACGCCTTGAACCGCTCGGCCATCTCTCCTACATAACTTATTATGGAAAATAAACTGAGTGAATAGCGAGTTTTCTTATTCCTGCAGTACAGGTACAACCGCAACCACTCGGGGGTTCCATAGTTCTATTGGAAAAATTCCTTTTGATCTAAGTGGAAGGATACAGGATTTTTTACTAGAAATTGCGCTCGCTATAAAATAAAAGTTTTAATTTGGGTTTTCCCGCAACTAAAGAAAAAGAAAATGGAAGAATTCTTCTTATTGCATAATAAAATAAAGAAACCTTAGAATTCCGTTTGCATAAGATACGCTACACCATACTATCGAAATCAAAAATAGGGTATGAGACAATTAATAACTTTGAAAACACGAAATAGTTGATAACATAAGTTGTTGTTCAGAAATAGGAAAGTGGAATGAAATCCAGTCTTAGTCAAATATTTCATATCTCTTCGTGTCCAAGCAGAAGGAAAAGGATACAATTTGAGCTGAGCGGAAAATCCATATCTCTCTTATCCATTTAAAGCATATGGATTTAGAGTAGAGCATATGGATCAATCTATTTATAATTATAAGAATCGAATGTGTTTGTTTTTATGTTATTTTGTGAAGGAATGAAAACAATTCTATATAGAATGGGTTGGGAATTATGCCTAGATCCCGTGGAAATGGAAATTTCATTGATAAGACCTCCTCAATTGTAGCCAATATTTTATTGCGAATAATTCCGACAACCTCAGGAGAAAAAAAGGCATTTACTTATTATAGAGATGGTGCGATTTGACTCTTTTTTTTGCTTTTTTTTAGCCCTACCTATACCTCAGTCTTACGAAAAAGAGAGGGGGGTTGGCATAGAGAGAACCAAATTTGTAAAGCAAACAAACCCACGCTTCGGGAAGGTGAGGCGAACTAACAATTCCTTCCGTCGTGTATCCTCGATTGATGCGGCTTCAGATACTTCAATTGTAGATTTGAGTATTGAGCGAAAGGTTACACCTACAGGATATGGTATGGTATGGATTACAGGCCAATCCTACTCTATTAGTATCCGTAGGCAGCATAGGGGAGAAAAGCACTACACCTAGAAATAGGAATCAACAAGAGAAAAACTTTGTTAGAAATTACCCCTTTCCTGATCGGTATCAGGGCTGGGAAGAATGGTTGGGATAACAAACAACCATCAGGTTTGTACTTTGGATACCCCTATAACCATCAAAGATCGTTGAAGTAGCTAATTCCTCTAAATAGGAGGCGTTGAGAACAAAGAAATTATTGGAGCTATCGTTTTCCTCTAGCATTAATAGAATTCATTGGTGTTAAGAAAAACCTCTTGTGGGAAGGTTGGCTAGAGATTTCTTGGAAAAATACCAGCCCCTTTCGGTTCATAATGAGACGGGACTAATTCTATTTTGATTCTATAGATTATTTCGCTTAGTACTATTATGTACAGAAGGGAGGAGCCGTATGAGATGAAAACCTCATGTACGGTTTTGGAACGGAGATTTTTTGAATAGAATGAACGACCGTAACGGATGTTGGCTCAATCCGAAGGAAATTATGCGGAAGCTTTGCAAAATTATTATGAAGCTACGCGACTAGAAATCGATCCCTATGATCGAAGTTATATACTCTATAACATAGGCCTTATACACACAAGCAATGGAGAGCATACAAAGGCTTTGGAATATTATTTCCGGGCACTAGAACGAAACCCCTTCTTACCGCAAGCTTTTAATAATATGGCCGTGATCTGTCATTACGTGCGACTATCTCCACTATAGAAAGAAAAAAAAAAAAGAGAGGATCAAATTTTCTAGTAAATACTAGAAAAAAAGGGCTTTCTACATAGGGATCGTAAAAACAACGATTTTTCCCTATCAGCTGTAGGAAGGAAGGACACTTCACGAGAATCAAAAAACGAAGAAAGTATGGCCTATACTACTACTCTATGGATAAAGTTTCTCAAATTGATAGAGAAAGCACCGTAAAGATCAATTAGTGAGCGACTGGGTCGATACAACTAAAAAAAACTGCTTACTTATCCCATGATATGGGGCAAAATTTAGGAATCCGCTTATGTAATAGAGCCGATCCACTAAGGGATTAAGCAGCGGTGTAGTATCAGATCCCAAAGATAGTAAGTTCTTTTTTCTTTCTTATGGAAAAAAGTCTTTTTCAAGGATTCTATAGAGATTTCATATATGAAACCGGGATAGTTACCTCTCAGAAAATTTGAACGAAGGCTCTATATCTATCTATGCTTCATTCTTCTGAAGGTGGGAAAAAAGATCAAACTGATTATTGATAAAAATTAGGGTTTGAAACTTAGGTAATTAATTTCTTCTGCTTAACCCAAGAACAAATTGGATCGATTTTTGATAAATCGAATTCAGTTAAGATAGGGGAAATTCAGATAGCAATTTCTGAGCCGTATGAGGTAGGAAACTCTCAAGTACGGTTCTAAGGGAAGGAACTTCCTATTCCGACCGAGGAGAACAGGCCATTCTACAGGGTGATTCGGAAATTGCGGAAGCTTGGTTTGATCAAGCTGCTGAATATTGGAAACAAGCTATAGCGCTTACTCCGGGAAATTATATTGAAGCACAGAACTGGTTGAAGATTACGAAGCGCTTTGAATTTGAATAAGACCATGCTCCTTCTTTTTCATAAAATGGGTGGTTTGGTTGTTGATCCATTAATCAAATAAATTAGGTCGTAAGATCGAATCAAGAATTTCATTATATCCATTTCTTATACCTTCTATTTTATATGATATTTCATAAGAATAAACCATAGGGATAGGGTCTAGAATAGAAGTAATAAAGTGAATAAAAAGAGGGGGCAATCTAAATATTGCTAATATATTAGGACCATCTTATTAATAATTCTAATGAGTTATCTTGGAATTTAGAATCAAATAAAAAACCCTATATTATGCTCAAGGAAAGTAGATATAGATAGGAGCTTATGCCCTCAAAAAAAATACACTAGTTTCTTAAATTAAAAATAAAAAAGATTTTTTTCTTACGTCGAGAAATATTTGTTTTTCAAGATAAACAATGTCCGTTAGGCACCTAATCTTTATGTCATAATAGACCCGAACACTTGCCTCGGATTGACTTCAATATATAATTGCTCCAGTGAATAACTAAAAAAAAAATAGAAGGATGGTAGATAGTAAAGAAAAGAACTAATCACAATATCTATCTTTCAAAATCTATCTTTCAAAATCTATCTTTCAAAATATATATCTTTCAAAGATTCACTAAAAAGACAGTTGGCGGGTCTCTTTGTATGTCTTGTCCGGAAAGAGGAGGACTTAATGATTATTCGTTCGCCGGAACCAGAAGTAAAAATTGTTGTGGATAGGGATCCTGTAAAAACATCTTTTGAGGAATGGGCCAGACCCGGCCATTTCTCAAGAACACTAGCTAAGGGCCCTGATACTACCACTTGGATCTGGAACCTACATGCTGATGCTCACGATTTCGATAGTCATACTGGTGATTTGGAGGAGATTTCTCGAAAAGTCTTTAGTGCTCATTTCGGGCAACTTTCCATTATCTTTCTTTGGTTGAGTGGCATGTACTTTCATGGCGCCCGTTTTTCCAATTATGAAGCATGGCTAAGTGATCCTACTCACATTGGACCCAGTGCTCAGGTAGTTTGGCCTATAGTAGGGCAAGAAATATTGAATGGTGATGTAGGCGGGGGTTTCCGAGGAATCCAAATAACCTCTGGTTTTTTTCAGCTTTGGCGAGCATCTGGAATAACTAGTGAATTACAACTCTATTGTACTGCAATTGGTGCATTGATTTTTGCAGCGTTAATGCTTTTTGCTGGTTGGTTCCATTATCACAAAGCCGCTCCCAAATTGGCCTGGTTCCAAGATGTAGAATCCATGTTGAATCACCACTTAGCGGGATTATTAGGACTTGGGTCTCTTTCTTGGGCGGGGCACCAAATTCATGTATCTTTACCAATTAACCAATTTCTTGACGCTGGGGTGGATCCTAAAGAGATACCACTTCCTCATGAATTTATCTTGAATCGGGACCTTTTGGCTCAACTTTATCCTAGTTTTGCCGAAGGAGCAACCCCTTTTTTCACTTTAAATTGGTCCAAATACGCAGAATTTCTGACTTTTCGCGGAGGACTAGATCCAGTAACCGGTGGTCTCTGGCTGACCGATATTGCGCACCATCATTTAGCTATTGCTATTCTTTTCCTAATCGCAGGTCATATGTATAGGACCAATTGGGGTATTGGCCATGGACTTAAAGATATTTTGGAGGCTCACAAGGGCCCATTTACAGGACAAGGCCATAAGGGTCTTTATGAAATCTTAACAACGTCATGGCATGCTCAATTATCTCTTAACCTAGCTATGCTAGGCTCTACAACCATTGTTGTAGCTCATCATATGTATTCTATGCCTCCCTATCCATACCTAGCTACTGACTATGGTACACAACTTTCCTTGTTCACACACCACATGTGGATTGGCGGATTTCTAATAGTCGGTGCTGCTGCACATGCAGCAATTTTTATGGTAAGAGACTATGATCCAACTACTCGATACAACGATCTATTAGATCGCGTCCTTAGACACCGCGATGCAATCATATCCCACCTTAACTGGGTATGTATATTTCTAGGTTTTCACAGTTTTGGCTTGTACATTCATAATGATACCATGAGTGCTTTAGGCCGTCCACAAGATATGTTTTCGGATACTGCCATACAATTACAACCTATCTTTGCTCAATGGGTACAAAATATCCATGCTACTGCGCCTGGCGTAACAGCTCCTGGTGCAACAACAAGTACTAGCTTAACGTGGGGAGGCGGCGAGTTAGTAGCAGTAGGTGGCAAAGTGGCTTTGTTACCTATTCCATTAGGAACCGCAGATTTTTTAGTCCATCACATTCATGCATTTACCATACATGTGACTGTATTAATACTTTTGAAAGGTGTTTTATTTGCTCGGAGTTCCCGTTTGATACCCGATAAAGCAAATCTAGGTTTTCGCTTTCCTTGCGATGGGCCTGGCCGAGGGGGAACATGTCAAGTATCCGCCTGGGATCATGTTTTCTTAGGTTTATTCTGGATGTACAATGCAATTTCGGTAGTCATTTTCCATTTCAGTTGGAAAATGCAGTCGGATGTTTGGGGTACTATAAGTGATCAAGGGGTGGTAACTCATATTACAGGGGGAAACTTTGCACAGAGTTCCATTACGATTAATGGGTGGCTTCGAGATTTCTTGTGGGCACAGGCATCGCAAGTCATTCAGTCTTATGGTTCTTCATTATCTGCATATGGTCTTTTTTTCTTAGGTGCTCATTTTGTCTGGGCCTTCAGTTTAATGTTTTTATTCAGCGGCCGTGGTTATTGGCAAGAACTCATTGAATCTATCGTTTGGGCTCATAACAAATTAAAAGTTGCTCCTGCTACTCAGCCTAGAGCCTTGAGCATTATACAAGGACGCGCTGTAGGAGTAACCCATTACCTTCTGGGTGGAATTGCCACGACATGGGCATTCTTCTTAGCGAGAATTATTGCAGTAGGATAGTGGCTAGGAGGATTTGAAAGGCATTATGGAATTAAGATTTCCCAGGTTTAGCCAAGGCTTAGCTCAGGACCCCACTACTCGTCGTATTTGGTTTGGTATTGCTACCGCACATGATTTCGAAAGTCATGATGATATTACTGAAGAACGTCTTTATCAGAACATTTTTGCTTCTCACTTTGGGCAATTAGCAATAATCTTTCTATGGACGTCCGGAAATCTGTTTCATGTAGCTTGGCAAGGAAATTTTGAATCATGGATACAGGATCCTTTACACGTAAGACCTATTGCTCATGCGATTTGGGATCCTCATTTTGGTCAACCCGCTGTGGAAGCCTTTACTCGAGGAGGTGCTGCTGGTCCAGTGAATATTGCTTATTCTGGAGTTTATCAGTGGTGGTATACAATAGGATTACGCACCAATGAGGATCTTTATACTGGAGCTCTTTTTCTATTATTTCTTTCTACGCTGTCCTTAATAGCGGGTTGGTTACATCTACAACCCAAATGGAAACCAAGCCTTTCGTGGTTCAAAAACGCGGAATCTCGTCTCAATCATCATTTGTCAGGACTTTTCGGGGTAAGTTCTTTGGCTTGGACAGGACATTTAGTTCATGTTGCTATTCCCGCATCCAGGGGGGAGTACGTTCGATGGAATAATTTCTTAGATGTATTACCCTATCCCCAGGGGTTGGGACCCCTTTTGACGGGTCAATGGAATCTTTATGCCCAAAACCCTGATTCGAGTAATCATTTATTTGGTACCGCTCAAGGAGCGGGAACTGCCATTCTAACTCTTCTTGGGGGATTCCATCCACAAACACAAAGTTTGTGGCTGACCGATATGGCTCACCATCATTTAGCTATTGCATTTATTTTTCTCATTGCCGGTCACATGTATCGAACTAACTTCGGAATTGGGCACAGTATTAAAGATCTTTTAGAAGCGCATACTCCTCCGGGGGGTCGATTAGGGCGTGGGCATAAGGGCCTTTATGACACAATCAACAATTCGATTCATTTTCAGTTAGGTCTTGCTCTAGCTTCTTTAGGGGTTATTACTTCCTTAGTAGCTCAACATATGTACTCTTTACCTCCTTATGCATTCATAGCACAAGACTTTACTACTCAAGCTGCTTTATATACTCATCACCAATATATTGCAGGGTTCATCATGACAGGGGCTTTTGCTCATGGAGCTATTTTTTTCATTAGGGATTACAATCCGGAACAGAATGAGGATAATGTATTGGCAAGAATGTTAGACCATAAAGAAGCTATCATATCTCATTTAAGTTGGGCTAGCCTCTTTCTAGGATTCCATACCTTGGGCCTTTATGTTCATAACGACGTCATGCTTGCTTTTGGTACTCCAGAAAAGCAAATCTTGATCGAACCTATATTTGCCCAATGGATACAATCTGCTCATGGCAAGACGACATATGGGTTCGATATACTCTTATCTTCAACGAATGGCCCCGCTTTCAATGCGGGTCGAAGCCTATGGTTGCCCGGATGGTTGAATGCTGTTAATGAGAATAGTAATTCGCTTTTCTTAACAATAGGACCTGGGGATTTCTTGGTTCATCATGCTATTGCTCTAGGTTTGCATACAACTACATTGATTTTAGTAAAGGGCGCTTTAGATGCACGCGGTTCCAAATTAATGCCAGATAAAAAGGATTTTGGATATAGTTTTCCTTGTGACGGCCCAGGGCGCGCGGCGGTACTTGTGATATTTCTGCTTGGGACGCATTTTATTTGGCAGTTTTCTGGATGTTAAATACCATTGGGTGGGTTACTTTTTATTGGCATTGGAAACATATCACATTATGGCAGGGCAACGTTTCACAATTTAATGAATCCTCCACTTATTTGATGGGATGGTTAAGAGATTACCTATGGTTAAACTCTTCACAACTTATCAATGGATATAATCCTTTTGGGATGAATAGTTTATCGGTATGGGCGTGGATGTTCTTATTTGGACATCTTGTTTGGGCTACTGGATTTATGTTCTTAATTTCCTGGCGGGGGTATTGGCAGGAATTAATTGAGACTTTAGCATGGGCTCATGAACGCACACCTTTAGCTAATTTAATTCGCTGGAGAGATAAGCCCGTGGCTCTTTCCATTGTGCAAGCAAGATTGGTTGGATTAGCTCACTTTTCCGTGGGTTATATATTCACTTATGCAGCTTTCTTGATTGCCTCAACATCAGGCAAGTTTGGTTAATTTAGTTTGTTTTTTTGTACTGTATCAGCACCTAGTTCATTACTCTTGATAGAGAGGGAGGATCTGCCTTTTTAGATTTCTTTTTCTATTTATTTTTCCATCTAGGATTAGAACCGTATACTTGGTAATAATAGCAACGACACATTATGGCAAAAAAAAGTTTGATTCAGAGGGAGAAGAAGCGGCAGAAATTAGAACAGAAATATCATTTGATTCGTCAATCTTTAAAAAAAAAGATAAGAAGCAAAGTTTCTCCCTTGAGTTTGAGTGAAAAAACGAAAATGCGAGAAAAATTGCAATCCCTACCGCGTAATAGTGCACCTACACGCCTTCATCGACGTTGTTTTTTGACCGGAAGACCTAGAGCTAACTATCGACATTTTGGGCTATCCGGACACGTACTTCGAGAAATGGTTTATGAATGTTTGTTACCGGGTGCAACAAGATCCAGTTGGTAAGGATAAAATACCCTTTCGTATTTGTATGGATTTCTGGAATTGATAATCATAGAGGAGCCCTCTTTACCATTCTGTATAAATGGACTATTCTATTTGTATAGATATTGGTAGAGGGGCGTATCCAACCCTCTTTTATCCACTAGTTACCCCTCTTTAGTTTAAGAGTATAGAGCAGTTTGGTAGCTCATAAGGCTCATAACCTTGGGGTTGCGGGTTCGATTCCCACTACCGCCTCCATACTCCTTCTTTATGATATATGCATGATATAATATATACATCATGCATTTGTATCTGGATTTTTTGATTTCCTAAAAGAGTTTTGGTCTAACAGTTTTTTCTCGGAAGAAGCAAAAAAATAAAAGAAAGAATAAAATATGAAAGAAAAGCGTCCATTGTCTAATGGATAGGACAGAGGTCTTCTAAACCTTTGGTATAGGTTCAAATCCTATTGGACGCAATCTTATTTCTATCTATTCTTTAAATAACTATACTAAACTAAAAACAAAGAAAACTTTTTTGCATGATTCAAATGAAAAAGCTTTCTCAACGATTCCTATTCTACTAACAAGAGTAGACATGCAAAATTTATTTGTTACTGAAGAGAAAACCGTTCCAGCTGTTCCTGAATAGCTTCCTTCAAAAGGATTTCCGCTTGCTCGGTGAATGTCTTGCTAGAAGATATAATTTCTTGGAATTGAGGTTTAGTATCTTTTAGATGTTTACGTAACTCATCCAGAAATTTATTTACCTGTTCAATTTCTAACGAATCAAGATATCCTCTTGTTCCGGTATAAATAGTAGCTATCTGCTCTTCCACTGGGAGAGGATTTGCCTGGGATTGTTTAAGCAATTCCCTTAATCGTCGACCCCTTGCCAATTGATTCTGACTTGTTTTATCGAGAGCAGAGGCGAATTGTGCAAAGGCTTGTAACTCTGCGAATTGCGCTAGTTCCAATTTTGATTTGCCAGCTACTTGTTTCATGGCTTTAATTTGAGCCGCGGATCCTACTCTGGAAACAGAAATACCCACATTAATAGCGGGTCGAATTCCGGCATTGAATAGATCCGCAGATAAGAATATTTGTCCATCTGTAATGGAGATTACATTAGTAGGAATATAGGCGGAAACGTCTCCAGATTGAGTCTCAACTATTGGTAAAGCGGTCATACTTCCTTCGCCTAAAAGAGAATTTAATTTAGCGGCTCTTTCTAAAAGGCGTGAATGCAAATAAAAAACATCCCCTGGATAAGCCTCACGTCCGGGAGGTCTTCTTAATAGAAGGGACATTTGGCGATAAGCTTGTGCCTGTTTGGAGAGATCATCATAAATTATTAAAGTATGCCGTTCGCGGTACATAAAATACTCAGCCAGGGCTGCTCCCGTATAAGGAGCGAGGTATTGTAATGTAGCAGGTGAATCCGCCATTTCAGCTACTACAATAGTGTATTCCATGGCCCCCTCCTCATGGAAAGTAGTTACTACTTGAGCTACGGAGGATGCTCTTTGACCGATAGCTACATAAACACATATTACACCTTGCCCTTTTTGATTGAGAATTGTATCTGTGGCTACTGCTGTTTTGCCAGTCTGTCTGTCCCCAATAATTAACTCTCGCTGACCGCGCCCTATAGGGATCATCGAATCGATAGCAATAAGCCCTGTTTGAAGAGGTTCGTATACGGAACGCCTGGAAATTATACTTGGAGCAGGAGATTCAATTAAGCGAGATTCGGAAGCTATAATTTCGCCTTTCCCATCAATAGGTTTAGCCAGAGCATTTACAACACGACCCAAGTAAGCCTCACTCACGGGTATTGAGCAATTCTTCCTGTTGCTTTTACAAAACTTCCCTCTTGTATCATCAACCCATCGCCCATTAATACAATCCCAACATTTTTGGATTCCAAATTCAGAGCAATACCCCTAGTACCTTCTGCAAATTCGACTAATTCACCTGACATTATTTCACCAAGACCTATAATACGAGCAATCCCATCCCCCACTTGAACTACGCGACCTATATTCTCAATCCCTACTTTCCTATTATATTGTTCAATACGTTCGCGGAGAATTTTATGAATTTCGTCGACTCGAAGGGTTGCCATTAGTGTTTCTTGACTCTTTTTTCGGAAGCAAGGGGAAAAATAATGCCTAAATTCTAAACGAAAGTAGAAGTTCAAGGCCTAATTAATTTAATTATTTCTTCCATTCCAGGGACCCGAGAATGCCAATATTAGCACGAATCGTACGGAAATGTAACTCGGTATTCAAACAACTATTCAGAGTTCCTAGAGCTCCTTGTACGGCCTGTTGGAAAACCCGCTGTCGGACCTGATTCATTGCCCTTTGTTTTTCAAAATAAAGGGTTTCGTTTTTAGACTTTTCCAATTGTTCCAAACTAATAGAAGTAGCATTAATCAAATTTGCTTTTTCTCGTTCTATCTCAGAGTATCCATTCATTCGATACTCATCCGCTTCTAGTTCGACTTTCTGTAATCGAATCCGAGCTTTTTCGAGTTGCTCAATGGTCCCTCTACGCAATTCTTCTGAATTTCGAATAGTACTCAAGATCCTCTGTTTTCGATTATCTAATAAATCTTTTAATGAAAGTAGATTATTTTGTAAGTTTACAACTTTTATGATCTCTTCCCGAACCAAACATGAATCTTTCGATTCATTTGGCTCTCACGCTCCTTTTTTTTTTTCTATAGCTATTTCCATATCTTTTTTTTAAGTAATGAGCCTATCCTCTATCTTCTTTTTTATGTTTATATTTCAATATACCGAAACCTATATAAGACTAGATAAATATTAAGAGGACTCTTCCGCCTAGATAAAAATATATCATGGTCAGCAAAGTTGTTTCTTTATTTTTATTTGCCCTCTAGTTAATAATTTCAATTTCATTAAGAAAAACTAACTAAATAAATGGAAAATGAAAATTAATAGAATTCTTTTTTATTTTTTTTTTCTTCAAATCCAAAAAATTTCTCTTTTTTATACATAGGTCGTCGATTCGGCATTGGTTAAAAAAGGGCAGGGTGCCCCCTTTTTTTTCTAGTAAATAGTTCAAACCATTTTATCGATATGAGTGTTCTATATCAGATAAATTTTACATTAGCTATTTCCCGTTTAAATTGGTACTAATACTAATATAGTTGTAGAAAGAGTACCTCTTTTTGCCTGGACTTCAAGCAGTTTAGCTTTAACCGTGTTAATGGTCTCACATTCTTGGTTTATAGAGAATCAAAGTTGATTTACCAATGAGTCGCGAAATGCTATGGTTCTTCCATATGATTTCTGAATTTATTCAGAAGTAATTCGTCGAGATCGTGCACCCTTTTCTTATTTATCCGAAAAATACTAAAAAATATTATAAAGTGCAGCCGGATAGATCCAATCTATTCTTGAAATAGACAACTCGCACACACTCCCT
This sequence comes from Triticum urartu, assembly GCF_056163025.1. Classification (NCBI taxonomy): domain Eukaryota; kingdom Viridiplantae; phylum Streptophyta; class Magnoliopsida; order Poales; family Poaceae; genus Triticum; species Triticum urartu. The sequence continues at coordinate 9,143 of NW_028259799.1, read as the reverse complement.
TTCCAAAAAAAATCAAAACACCAACCACTACAGTTAGATTTATTAGATTTGTTGCTAAAATATCGGTATTAAGCCCGAAACTGCCAGCGGATGGCCAGTGAGCTAAAAAAACGAAAGAATGGGTTACATTTTTCATATGCTCTCCTCTTATAGATAGGACGAACAAAGAACAAAGTTTTTCGATCACTTACTTCGCTCGCCCTTTTTTGATCGGTTTTTTTAATGCAAATAGATTCAATCTAGTAATTTCTTTTAGATTAAGTCTTACGTCTTGTTTGACCGGTGAAAGACTTCCTTTGTTGAAATGTTCTGTTCCCAAAATTCCTAAAATAAAAGGAAAAAACTTTCCACTTTCCTAAACTAAGGACGGGAAATAAGAAGGTGAGCATATCTTCTAAATTAATAATACTCAACTCAGCCCTTCCTAGAATGGGGTATTATCTGTCCCGATAAATAGATAATTCCAGGAGTAATAAATAGGAGTAAATTAAATAAAGTATTGATATAATTGGAATTGTGGAAGCAAATACCAATTTACTAAAAAAAGAAAAAAGTATCTAATCGAAATCGAAAGAATTTTTTTTTTAAGATTAAACAAAAGGGTTCGCAAATAAAAGCGCTAGTGCCACAACTAGTCCATAAATTGTTAAAGCTTCCATAAAAGCTAGACTAAGCAATAAAGTACCTCGTATTTTACCTTCTGCTTCTGGCTGTCTCGCAATACCTTCTACAGCTTGTCCTGCAGCAGTACCTTGACCAACTCCAGGTCCAATAGAAGCAAGCCCTACGGCCAATCCAGCAGCAATAACAGAAGCAGCAGCAATTAGTGGATTCATGGTGAGTAGTTCCTCGTGTCAAAAAAAAGAAATGGTTAAGGATACAATCAACCAATAAATTCTTACTTCTAAGCTCTATTGGGGAGAAGTAAAGTAACTAAAAAGTACAAATTGAAATCAAATTGAAATGATAATGTGAATTGTCCGAACTACATAGAAGGGAATTCCATATCCATATATCGGATTAGATAATGAATCTAACCTAGGAATATATAATATAATATCCTATATATATACATTTGTTTCTTCTATTTTGTTTGCATATTTTCTCATTTTCTATTGAATCGGATTCTAAAATCATTGCTTAAAGTGGAAACCTGCATAAAAGAGGACTCCACTTATAGACATTAAGGATATTATAGTATAGATCTAGCCTGACTCCACCCTCCTTAATGCATATATACTTTGAAAATTCCATAATATAGTCTATTCTATTCTCTCTCCTACAACTCTAGGCTATATATTCATACGCATTTCTAACTATTTTTTTGCAACCAAGCAGATTATCTGGAACCATGCATGAATTGAGCTAAGCTGCAAAAAAAAAAAATACTATTTCCAAAAAGAGTCAATTCAATGATGACCCTCCATGGATTCACCTATATAGGCTGCGGCTAATGTTGCAAAAATAAGAGCTTGAATACCGCTTGTAAATAATCCAAGAAACATGACCGGTATAGGGATTACTAAGGGGACTAAAGAAACAAGAACAACAACGACTAATTCATCCGCCAATATATTCCCGAAAAGTCGAAAGCTAAGCGATAATGGTTTTGTGAAATCTTCTAGGATGTTAATTGGTAAAAGGATTGGAGTTGGTTTAATATATTTCTCGAAATAGCTCAATCCTTTTTTGCTAAGACCAGCATAAAAATATGCCGCTGACGTGAGTAAAGCTAAAGCAACAGTAGTATTTATATCATTCGTGGGCGCTGCTAATTCCCCATGGGGTAACTCTATAATTTTCCAAGGTAAAAGAGCACCCGACCAATTCGAAACAAAAATAAAAAGGAACATAGTTCCAATAAAGGGAACCCAGGGACCATATTCTTCTCCAATCTGAGTTTTGCTCAAGTCTCGAATAAACTCAAGGACATATTCAAAAAAATTCTGACCGTCGGTCGGGATGGTTTGTGGATTCCGAACAGCTATGACAACTGAACCTAGCAAGATAGTAATTACGACCCAAGAAGTGATGAGTACTTGGGCATGAATTTGGAAACCTCCTATTTGCCAATAGAAGTGTTGGCCTACTTCTACACCCGATATATCGTATAACCCCTTGAGTGTTTTAATGGAACAAGGTATAATATTCATATTGTCCTCTGATAAAAATTGAACTTCAAAAAAGGAATTCTTTTGATTCAACCATCTCTTTCTCAACTCAGCAACTTGAAGTATTAATCTTATATTTAGGATACCAAGAAAGCACATCAGATCATAATATATATCAATACCCTCTAATATATATCAATATTCCCCTTCTTTTTTCTATGCAAAAAAAATTCTATGCAAAAAAAAAGATATAGTAAAGTAAGTGATTCCATAAATTTACGCAGTTGCCCAAGAATTCACTATATATTCTTAATCAACGATTTCTTATATAGAGAGAACGGCCCTCACAAATTGAAAATACTAATTTGTTAAGAATCAATCGAATTGAAGTCATAGTGTCATCGTTGGCTGGAATCGATATATTCGCGAGATCCGGGTCACAATTTGTATCGACTAAAGAAATAGTAGGAATCCCCAAAATGGCACATTCCCGAAGAGCTATATACTCTTTTTGCTGATCAAGGACGATCACAATGTCTGGCAATCTCGTCATATATTTGATCCCGCCGAGATACCTTTGCAAAGTAGATAATTTTCTCTTCAAGATTGCCACATCTCTTTTTGGGAGATGGTGGAATTTTCCCATTTTTTCTTCTGCTCTTAAGTCTCTAAATTGAGAAAGTCTAGTTTTCGTAATCGACCAATTCGTTAACATACCACTGAACCACTTTTTATTAACATAATGACAACGAGCCCTTATTGCAGCTGATGCTACTAAATCTGTTGCTCTTTTTTTGGTACCAACAATTAAGAAACTTTTTCCCTGACTTGCTGCATCAAAAACTAAATCACAAGCTTCTGATAAAAAACGAGCCGTTCTAGCGAGATTTATAATATGAGTACCTTTACGCTTTGCCGAAATGTAAGGGGCCATTTTAGGATTCCATTTCTTAATACCATGACCAAAATGAACTCCTGCTTCTATCATCTCTTTCAAATTAATGTTCCAATATCTTCTTGTCATTTTTTCCACACTTCCTTTTTTTTAATCCTACCATTCCATTACGGAATTTAGTTCTTTTTGAAGATTAAGAAAGATCCGAAATAGCTTGAAATAAATAATAATTGTTCCGAGAGAACCTTGTACTAAGATAAGAGTTGGCCATTGATACATGGTATAAACATAACCACCTTAATGAATTAACTGACTTGTTTTACTTATTAAAATAAAAATCTTAAAAATCTAAAATTTGACCTGTTAGTGTTCTAAGTTCAAAAGTCTAGTAAAGTAAAAAATATTTTTATGGGGGTTCTTATGTCTCATAAAAATTGTTTGTTACGTCAGAATCTGAAGAAACTAATTCTGTATGGAGAAACAAAAAATCTCTCATTTCCGACGCGAATAGATTTTTTTTTTTTATTTCGAAATAAAGGTTCTTGTCTTGTGGGGAACGATGCACAAATTTTTGGAATCCGGTACCAACAGGTATAATCCCCCCCAGAACTACGTTTTCTTTCAAGCCTTTCAACCAATCAATGCGACCTCGTAGGGCAGCTTTTGCTAAAACTCGAGCAGTTTCTTGAAAACTTGCTTCAGATATGAAACTTTGGGTATTCAGGGAAGCCCTTGTTATTCCCAATAAGATTGCCCGATAATAGATCGATTCATCCAAAGCTCGTCCTGCTCGTTCCGCTCGCAATAGTCCGATTAATTCCCCAGGCGAAAAAACATTAGACATTCCATCTTCGGAAACCCGCACTTTTGATGTTACTTGGCGTATAATAATCTCTATATGTCTATTATGGATCTGTACCCCTTGGGATCGATAAACCTTTTGGATTTTATTAACCAAAGAGATACGACTTTGGGCTATGGTTAGCTCAGCTCCAATCAAGAATCCCCAAGGGACCCCAAGAATTCTTGGTATACGCTCATTCCAATCCTCAATTCTCCTTTCGAGATTCGGGGATAATGAATCAATTGAACGCGCTTCAAAGATTTGTTCCACTTTTGGAAGACCTTGCGTTATGTCACTAGATCTCGATTTTTCATATATAAACGTAACTAACCTATCTCCCTTGTAAAGGATTTCTCCATAATGACCATTAACAGTTGCTCCTGTAGTGGCCAAATAAGGTTTAGCTGCTCTTATAACAAAGGAATTCATATTTACAATGAAAATTTGACCGGATTTTTTTATGTGCGATTTAAATAGACATACATTTTCACAAATAAATTGTCCAAGGTGAATTATTGCCAATGTCTCTTCCCAAGAATCATGATGGACAAAGTGACAATTCAAAAGGAATGGATCCAACATTATGTTACTATCGAAATTAGAAATCCTTTTATTTTCATCTATTAAAGAGTATTTAAGTTCTTGAAGTACTTGGAAGGTTTGTTTTAAATTGTCAACGAACAAATATTTTTTTAACAGGATTTTATTATGCGTTAGTAAATAGTAAGATGAAGAAAAATGCGATATACTAGCTACAATAGCGCCTAAGGGCCCAAAAATTTCTCGAATAGGAATTCTAGGATTCCATTCTTTTATCGCATTGGGATGTTTTGAATTCTTGAATAAACCAATTCGAGAACAGTTGGATGCCGACAAAATCATCAAAGAGTGGTATTCTTTATTTCGATTCAACAAAGTGCCAAAGCTTCTGGATGTTGGCTAAGTGATTCAATCTTCGCCTTGGAATAAAAAGAATTGATATTGGCGCGATCTAACCTATTATGGGGAATCGGTCCTGCACTTGTCCTACCATACCTTTTTCGTGTATACGAAATAGTGGACTTGACTAACTCAATTCTTAGGAAATCGCGAATAAGATCATTTGCTCTTACCTCAACAAGGGAAGCACCAGCCTTTTCTTTTTCTTCTTGTTCCCAATTCACTACTAAGCAAGTTCTAACAAATTGACTATTTGTGTGATAAATTCTTTGAGTTAACTTGCTATTTTCATGAGAAATAAAATTGACAAGTCGAATTTGGAGATTATTTTCTTCTTGCAAGAGATCCTGCGGGAAAAGTGTTGCTAAATTTCTTCCTTCGTCCATTTCATATGCCACTGTAGGGCGAACGGAAACAAAATACTTTTCCTTGCTCTTGAGAATTTTTTTCCGTTGAACATAGACCCAATTTTTCCTTTTTTTTGATTCCTTAGAATCTTTTTTTTGTCTTTCTGGCGGTATCAAACAGCCACCTAATATCTTATCCGCCTCTTCAGGAAAATGAATATCTCCGGAAAATATTTTGAGTTCCGTATGGCTTTTTTTTCTCTTCACTCGGACCAGTCCGCCTAGTCGACTTCTTGTATTTTTTGTGAGTTGTGTATTCACTCCAATAATACTATTGTCAAGTATCTTTAGGGATGAAGATCTCGGCAAGATATGAAGTTCTTGAAGAATGAAAAAAAACCGATCTACTTCTTTTTGGTATTTTAGACTAAATTCTTTTGTTCCTCGATGCTCAATCAAACCCTCTTTTTTTAAGATGGAATCTTCCTCTGGGCTCTCGTATTCGTCCTCTGAATCTTCTTCTGAGTCTTCCTCTAAAGTACCATATTTTTCCTCTGCGCTTTCCCCGGGGCTGCCATATTCGTCTTCTGAGTCTTCCTCTAGAGTTCCATATTCGTCCTCTTGGGTCCTATATTTGCTCTCTGGGCTCCCATATTCCTCTTCTGAGTCTTTCTCTAAAGTCCTATATTCGTTCTCTGGGTTCCCATATTCGTTTTCTGGGCTCCCATATTCGTCTTCTAGGGTTTCATATTCGTATTCGTCTTCTAGGATTCCATATTTAGATTCTTCTAGGGTTTCATATTCATATTCGTCCTCTCGGGTCCTGTATTCGTCTTCTAGGGTCTCATATTCCTCTTCTGAGTCTAGGGTCTCATATTCCTCTTCTGAGTCTTCCGCTCGAGTCCTATATTCTTCTTCTAGGGTCCTATATCTAAATTTAACAATTCCTGAACCCTTTTTATCTTTTCTGTATCGGGGATCGTCAAAATAAGCAAAAATAGTATTTCTACGTAAAACACCCATAAGGGGGATTTCAATCGAAATCCCAAAACAGGATATTAGTTCTTTCTCTTGTTCTTGATGATATTGTAATGGAATGACGAACCTATTTCTTCGCTTTTTCGCCAACAAATCTGAATTATCTTGAAAAATAGAAGGATAGATAAAATTCCAATGGCCATTGGACATGATTCGATCCGACGTTGAATAATCAAGAATTTCCCTATCTTTTTTACCATAAGTATTCATTTGATCTTGATCCTTGTGGAGTGAAAAAGACGCTATACTGGATCTGCACATACTTACTGACAATATCCATAAATGGCTTGTTTTTGGTAATCGGCGAAGATTACCATATTGATATTCGGGCGCATGGTAAACATCAGTACTCCAGTGCATTTCGCCGTCTGATTCAGAATAAATATGCTTTTGTACCCTTTCTTTAAAATGTAAAGTGGACGTTCCGGCACGAATCTCCGCAATTACTTGTTCGGATTTTACATATTGATCATTTTGCACTAGAATCAAGCTTTTTGAGGGAATATTCACACTATATAGAATATCTTGACTCTGAATAGTTACATGCAAGTCTATATAACATAGAAAAGCAGGCTGCCCATGACGGGTACGTGTGGGGTGAACCAAATTCTCATTGAATTTTATTTTTCCATTCGAAGGGGATCGTACAAGGTCGGCAGTACCCCCTGTGAATACTCCGCCAGTATGAAAAGTTCTTAATGTTAGTTGAGTCCCTGGCTCCCCAATTGATTGACCTGCAATAATACCTACGGCTTCTCCCAATTCGACCAGATCACTATGAGTAGGACTCCGGCCATAGCATAATTGACAGATCCAAGAAGTGCTTCGGCAAGTAAAGGGGGTTCTAATATATATTGGTTGTGCTCGAAATGGTTGTGCTCGAAAGGCAGTTATGAATCGATTGACTAATCCAATTCCAATATCTTGATTTCGCGCGGCAATGCATCGTGAACCGATATATATATCGTCTGCTAATACACGACCAATTAGTGTTTGGACAAAAAGTTTTTCCGTCATCCCATTTTGAGGACTTACAGAAATACCTCGGATAGTACCACAATCTCTTCTACGCACAATAATATGTTGAACTACTTCAACAAGTCTACGTGTAAGATATCCAGCATCTGCTGTTCGCACAGCAGTATCTACAACCCCTTTGCGGGCTCCATAGCAGGAAATTATATATTCTGTCAAAGAAAGTCCCTCGCGTAAATTGCTTTGAATAGGTAAATCAATCATTTGTCCTTGAGGGTCCGACATTAATCCTCTCATACCTACTAATTGGTGTACTTGAGATGCATTTCCTCTGGCTCCTGAAAAAGACATTAGATAGACTGGATTAGAAGGATCCGTTATCCGAAAATTTGAATTCATTTCTTGTTTCAAATATTCACTTGTCGCATACCATATCTCAACAGATTGGCGTAATTTTTCTACCGCGTGTACAGCCCCATAATAATAGTGTTTCTCCAAAAGAAAACTCTGTTGTTCCGCGTCTTGGACTAACCATCCCTTAGAGGGTATTGTTAAAAGATCCTCGATTCCTAACGAAATCGATGTAGTAGTGGCTTGATGGAAGCCCAGAGTCTTTAGTTGATCCAGTATATGGGATGTATATCCCATTCCAAAATGATCTATTAATCTGCTAATAAGTCGTTTCATACCAGTTCCGTCTATCTCTTTATTATGAAAGACCAGATTGGCCCGTTCCGCCATACATAAGTACCCCCTTTTCGGCTGAGTAGGATTCGACAATTGCTGAGTAGGATTCGACAATGGGCCTGAGTCAGTGATTCGAAAATTTAATTAACTTAATTGCCTCAATCTCAATCTGGATTCGCGTGGCAAATAATGATGATACTAGGGAAATCGGAATGCCCCCCGAAAGGGGAGGGGCATCGCCGAATCTAACTTTCTTGTTTAGGTAGTGTATGAATAGGCCTGACTAAATCCTTGTATGGCTTCCTCTATTTCTCTATAAAAAGAAATATGACCAAGAGTGGTTCGAATGTATATCGAACGAATTTCTTTTTTTCTATTTCCCATTATTAGATAGTGGGCATAAATCTCATGATAAGTCCCCAAAGATTCATATTGAACTTCAATCGGAACTTCTCTTGACCCAATGACGCGTTGATCCAGGTTCCATCGTAGCCACAAGGGACTATCTAAACTGATTAGTTTTTGTCTATAAGCTCCCAGTGCATCATAAGAACTAGAAAAATGGGGTTCTTTATCTTTCCTATATTTAAAATTATTATTATTATTGTAATTTACTTTTAGATTTGGGTAGTTTCTGCAACTATTATATCTATTTGCACAAATACCTCGACGCTTTCCAATCGTTAATACATAAAGCCCGATAAGCATGTCTTGGGTTGGTACGCAAATAGGATCCCCAATAGCGGGAGATAAGAGATTCATATGAGAAAACATAAGTAAACGGGCTTCTGCCTGAGCTTCCAAGGATAAAGGTAGATGAACAGCCATTTGATCTCCATCAAAGTCCGCATTGAAACCCTTACACACTAATGGGTGTAAAGAAATAGTACGCCCCTCTACTAAAGTGGGTTGAAAGGCCTGTATGCCTAATCTATGCAGGGTAGGTGCTCTATTTAACAGTACAGGATGTCCCCGCATAACTTCTTGAAGTATTTCCCATACAATGGGTTCTTTTTCCCAAATTTTCCTTTTAGCAATCCTTACATTAGAAGTGGCGCGTTTCGTGATTAAATCGCGAATTACAAATAGCTGAAAAAGCTTTATTGCTATCTCTAGAGGTAATCCACATTGATGTAATGAAAGCGAAGGACCCACAACAATGACAGAACGCCCCGAGTAATCGACCCGTTTCCCAAGCAGAGTCTCGCGAAACCTTCCCTCTTTACCTTCAATTACATCTGAAAGTGATTTGTATACTTTATTGTGACCATCCCTCGTCGGTTGCCCGCGGGACCCACTATCAAGAA
>NW_028259798.1:0-30908 GCF_056163025.1 Triticum urartu | reverse complement strand
GGGGGGGAGATGTAAGAAAAATTACCAATTTGACCCTTAGTCCCAGTGTTATATTTGGTTATTTACTAAAATCTCCTTTTGGTGGAGAAGGGTGGATTGTTAGTGTAGATGATTTAGAAGATATAATTGGTGGGCATGTATGGTTGGGTTTTATTTGTGTATTTGGCGGAATTTGGCATATTTTAACCAAACCCTTCGCATGGGCTCGCCGTGCATTTGTATGGTCTGGAGAAGCTTACTTGTCTTATAGTTTAGCTGCTTTATCTGTCTTTGGTTTTATCGCTTGTTGTTTTGTATGGTTCAATAATACAGCTTATCCGAGTGAGTTTTATGGACCCACCGGGCCAGAAGCTTCTCAAGCTCAAGCATTTACTTTTCTAGTTAGAGACCAGCGTCTTGGAGCTAATGTGGGATCCGCTCAAGGACCCACAGGTTTAGGTAAATATCTAATGCGTTCCCCAACTGGGGAGGTTATCTTTGGAGGGGAAACTATGCGTTTTTGGGACCTTCGTGCTCCATGGTTAGAACCTCTAAGGGGCCCCAACGGTTTGGACTTGAGTAGGTTGAAAAAAGACATACAACCTTGGCAAGAACGACGCTCAGCAGAATATATGACCCACGCTCCTTTAGGCTCTTTAAATTCCGTGGGTGGCGTAGCTACCGAGATCAATGCAGTTAATTATGTCTCTCCTAGAAGTTGGTTATCAACTTCTCATTTTGTTCTAGGATTCTTCTTTTTTGTGGGCCATTTATGGCATGCAGGAAGAGCCCGAGCTGCTGCAGCAGGTTTTGAAAAGGGAATCGATCGTGATTTGGAACCTGTTCTTTACATGAACCCTCTTAACTAAGATTTTCTTATTTATACCTGTTCTACTTTTTTTCTGTTCTGGCTCGGTTATTCCATCTAGCCGAGCCATTCATTCCTTTTTATGAAAGAAAGATAAGGGACAGAAAAAAAAAATAAATAAAAATGAAAGAAACAAACGTATTCAATAAGCAAAAGGAGAGAGAGGGATTCGAACCCTCGATAGTTCCTAGAACTATACCGGTTTTCAAGACCGGAGCTATCAACCACTCAGCCATCTCTCCACAGCCTAATCCTTATTTTACTCCTACAAATAGAACATAGCCATATAAAAAATAAAAAGATTTATTAGCCTCTAGAAAGATATCAGATACAAGTTCCTTTTCGATATATCTCTGTATACTGTATACACGGATACAGGATCCGCTATACCCGCTTGTGAAATAAAGAGTAAATAATCTCTTCTCACCCCCATATCCAAATAAAAAAGCGGTTTAAGTAATAAATTTGAATTAAAGAGAAGAATCAATGGATTCATGATTAAACCCCTCCTACTTCTTGTATTTTTTTACAATTTTGGTTTAAGTGAGGGATCAAATATGTAGTCAACTTTATTTGATGGTAGCTTGGAGGATTAGAAATATGACTATTGCTTTCCAATTAGCTGTTTTTGCATTAATTGCGACTTCCTCAGTCTTAGTAATTAGTGTACCCCTTGTATTTGCTTCTCCTGATGGTTGGTCAAATAATAAAAATGTTGTATTTTCCGGTACATCATTATGGATTGGACTAGTCTTTCTCGTAGCTATTCTGAATTCTCTCATTTCTTAAATGAAATTTGGTTAATATTTATTAACCCCATAAAAAAGAAATAATAAAGGCCATTTCTTCTAAAAAATTAGAATAGTGAGACGTATTAAAACGCAATTTGCGTTCCGAATTGCTAGCTCTTCTCTTTCAGTATTATGAAATTCCATTCCCATTAGAATATTCATTGACAGATAATAAAAAAAGGAAAACTCTAATATAATAGAAAATGAAATGAAACGGTCGACCCAGACATAGAAGGTCGACCCAGGCGGATATACGCTATAAAATATATACCGTAGCGAGCGTAGTTCAATGGTAAAATATCTCCTTGCCAAGGAGAAGATACGGGTTCGATTCCCGCCGCTCGCCCGCTTAATTTATCAAAGTACTATGATAAAAAGTTTAGTCTAGTTAACTGTTTAACTACTTATATTAAATTAAGTATTAATTAGGTGTTAGTCTAGTGCCGTATCCCTTACTATCTTACCCTTCCTTTGCATCCCACTCAAAAAAAGAGGGCGCTCCAGAGGCAGAAATAGAACTCGCCAACAGAGCTCCAAAAATTGGGTATTAACTGAGACAAACAACGGGCAAACTTTTTTTAAAGGGAAGGGAGAGGTAGACTGTCCCTTTCGTTTCATTTTTATTTTCTGCAGGGTAGGGAGAGGCCTTGCGCCTTCTTTTTTTGAAGGCAAGTGACTTCGCAAACTGCTCAATTTTGCCCTCTAGGGCCGGGAACTAATGAATAAAAAAGGGTTGGATACGCCCCTCTACCATACATATCTAGAGAAATAGAATAGTCCTTTTATACAGACTGCTAAGTGCGGAGACGGGAATCGAACCCGTGACCTCAAGGTTATGAGCCTCGTGAGCTACCAAACTGCTCTACTCCGCTCTGGAGTACCAGAAACTGGTGGACAAAAAAGGCTTGAATACAAGCCTCTAACATGTCTAGACAAATAGAATACTCCTTTTATACAGAATGGAGCGGGTAGCGGGAATCGAACCCGCATCGTTAGCTTGGAAGGCTAGGGGTTATAGTCGACGTTGGTTGATTATTTTTAACGTCTCTAATTCAAAACCGAACATGAAATTTTGATTTCATTCGGCTCCTTTATGGATATTCTCACCACTTAACATCTATGTCAGCTTTTCTATTTGAATGGAACCAAAGCTCTCCGCTTTCTAGATGATCCTTATAGAGTAGGAGATAGAAATTCTATCTAAATTCATCTAATCTACTTACTTCGTTCCCTAATTTCATTCAAGAGATCCTGAGGAAAAGAATTGGGTTTCCACCGAGCTGAAACAATATGCGGATGGTTCTAGTAAACCAAAACTATCGTTTTTTAGCTATTTGGCTTCCTTATTCCTTATTTTAAGAAGATTTAGTTACGATTGGAAATCAACTTTTTTGTATCTTCATCCATAGATCCTTTACTCATATTTTCAAAATTGGAATACTTAATCCAATGCAAAATTATGCTTCGCGACTCTGTACTCATAATCCTATTTTTATTTTGGATGCAATTTAAATTAGTCTTTGGATACAAATCGCCAGAATGTATATTCTTCCTCAATATGCTATTGAGAGGAAAAGGATTTAATCCTTTATAAGAACTAAAGTTTTCATCGGAATATAAAAATAAAAAACTTAAGGATGCCTTAAGTATATCATTTCAAATTCAGTTATTAATAGAACGAATCACACTTTTACCACTAAACTATACCCGCTACATTGTAGATTATGGTATAAATGGTACCCTTTGTCAAGGATAGCCATTTGACAAGAAGGCTAATTCCCCCTTATTGAATCAGATGGAGAAGGTTCATGACACTGAGCCGTTGGTACTTCTACTTCGATCGCTCGCCTTTACTTTAGGATTTAGATAGCCCCTCTGGTCTGTAAAAAAAATCTTTTCTTACCATGCTAATAGCGCCTGAACCAAATGTATTTATTTTGATTAGGATCCTATTCTACGGTTACGACTACAATAATAATTATTTACTTTGCAAGGACGTAAGTGTGTCAGACTGCTAAATTGTTTTATTATTCCTACAATATAAACTAGGGGATATAGGGGGTAACACTGTCCCTATAAATTCCTTTTTTCCTTTTCTTTTTTGTCCAGAATTGAACAAAAAAGAAATTATGGAAGATGTTTTCTTCCCCCATTAAGTCCGAGCCATAGAGTAAGAGTGAGATGAGTTTTCCAAATTCATCATAGACTTTCCCTATGGCTTGATAGAAGTAAGCAGCAAAGAGTCGTAACTTAAAGAAAAAAACGGACAGGGCCGACAGATTTACCTGATGTAAAGAAGATCCTAAAAGTCTCTGATTAGTCGACTCTCTCCATTTAACACTTTCCTCTCTCTCCTTTTTTCCACTGACTCAATTCTAGTTTATTAGATTCTTGTTTAAAAGAATGCAAAAAGTTCAATAGAACTAAGAACACATAAAAAATAGCATAGAGGATCAAGGCCATTACCAAAAGTTCCTCCCAAGGATCCTATATCCTATTGGGTATCTGTTCCCCGCCTTTTCCCGCTAGGATCGGAAATCTTATATTTTCCATATCCATATACCGTTGAATCCTTGGGGTTCCAGAATCCGCCTATTTTACTAGTCTTCGGAAACGGAAAACCCTGAACCAAGAAGAGTTGGATATGTTATGTAGGGTATGTTTTTTTTTATTAATTTTATTTTGAGCTCTCAAGATATCGATATATACATATACAATCTCTACATAATGTCTCTCTCTCTATCTCTATATATTATATATATAATATGTACATTATGCAGTAGACCCATAATGGGAAATCCAAGTGGCTAATTTTTGAATTAAATAAAAAGCCCTTTTAACTCAGTGGTAGAGTAATGCCATGGTAAGGCATAAGTCATCGGTTCAAATCCGATAAAGGGCTTTTTAAATTAGTGGTAGAGTAATCTCGTGCTAAGACGTAAGTCGTTGGTTCGAATCTGATAGAGTACTTTTCTACTAAATTGATTCACTTTTTTTCTTTGTTTTTGAAACTTTCTCTATATTTTTAGAGAATTTTATGACTTAGTGCGGGATGGATGCATTTTTGGTATGAACACTAAATGAAGCACGGAGAATTAATCTATAACGATCAACTAAAAAAAATCCTAGATGAAAACATAACAGAAAAGTTGGAAAAACTCTTTGCTTTGGATCTATTTATACTTTTCGAGTATATTGACAATTCCAAAAAACTGCTCATACTATGATTATAGTATAATCACGAGCGGTTGTATATGGCCCTATCGTCTAGTGATGCCCCTATCGTCTAGTGGTTCAGGACATCTCTCTTTCAAGGAGGCAGCGGGGATTCGACTTCCCCTGGGGGTAGGGAGTATTATGAAAGGAGGTTAATCATAGATTAGCAAAAACCCTAGAATAAATTCTTCCTGGGTCGATGCCCGAGTGGTTAATGGGGACGGACTGTAAATTCGTTGACAATGTCTACGCTGGTTCAAATCCAGCTCGGCCCAAACCAAAAATCTAGGGCTTCGTGAGTATGAACTAAATCCTTTTGTTTTTCTTCCATAAAATAAAATGTCTGATCTATAGAAATAAAAGATAAAGAAAAAAGGGAAATTTTTTTTTCTAATCCATATCTCTCTCATTCCTTTCTTACAAACAAAAGAGTTTTTCTTATTGAAGGCTGGATTATTATCCATTTTTAGTGATAAAAAATCACGACATACTAGTTATGTCACTCTCACTATACCCACGTATAATATAATATGTGGGTATGTAGTATATGATTCGTCTATTTCTTAGAGTACGAAAGACGAATCGAATCTTCTTATGGTTCTATTTAAGAATGGGTATGCCATACACCCCGCGGGGATTGTAGTTCAATTGGTCAGAGCACCGCCCTGTCAAGGCGGAAGCTGCGGGTTCGAGCCCCGTCAGTCCCGAACTAGGGTTCAATGAATGGAGAAATTGATATTTCCTTTTTCCATGAAAAAAAGGGGCAGGGAGCAAGATCAAATACCCACAGGGCACCCTTACTTCACTTTTTTATTTTGCATCTCTCATTAAAGAGGGAGGGAGGGCATATAGGAATTTTTTTTTCACTACTCCCAATCGATAAAGAAAGACACACATACGATATGTGGATTAGTAGAATTTAGGATATTATATTACTCTATCTTTCTTTATGATGATACCATCCTCATCTTAATTTCCTATTCCACTCTTATGGAATAGAGTACCGGTATTTTACCGGAATCCATACATAAATCGTATTCCCTTTTTATTTCAGACCTCTTTTCCCCATCTCACTTCTACTGCTTATTTGGATGTCTATGTGACCCATAGAAAGTGAAAGTTGGTCATATAATACATACATAATTGTATGTATAACTATAAGAAAAAGGAAGGGAAATTGTATAAGATTAAGAAAGTATAAGATTAAGAAAGCTCGTGGGTTAGAGATATAGAAAAGAAAAAGTAGAAAAGGATTAAAAAAGAGGGAATTCCTAATCCAATCAAAAAACCCATTTTGGTCTTAGTGTGGATAGAGGATCTTCCTATGTTATACTATATAACTCTCATCCGTGAAATATAACTCTCATCCATGAATTGATTTGATAGATCCGATATTCATAATATTGAATTGATTCAGTATTATCAGAATGCAAGCCCTACCCTTGAATTTACAAGATACCCCTTTTTCCTCTCCATGGGATTACATCCCGAGTTATTGTGAAAATAAAAAATAAAGAGGTTATGGAAGTCAATATTCTCGCATTTATTGCTACTGCACTGTTCATTCTAGTTCCTACTTCTTTTTTACTTATTATTTATGTAAAAACAGTCAGCCAAAATAATTAATTGGAATTCCAATTAATCATTGAAGAAATTAAAAAGGGATTAAATAAAAAAAATCCAAGTCTTAAATGAAAGGATCTGGTTGGAATCTTAAAGTGTGGTAGAAAGAACTACATATAGTTTTTTCTACGACACTTTAGATTCTTTCTATTATATTATCTTTGAATCTACATAGAATAGATTAGTAGATTGAAATAGTTAAGTAGTCTAATTCAATTTCTTTTTTCATTGCATCCACTTAATTTCAATCAGGTCAAAATAAAAAAATCTAAGACAATTCTTGACCAAAGAATCCATGGAAGGAAAGAAAAATAATATGAAGAATAGACTATAGTAAAAAGTAAAAGGAAATGGAAAATGTGTGATATGCCGTGAATAGTTCCGTGGAAGAAAGTCTAATTTTCTTATGTATAGAACTTTTTTTAACCATTCGTCATTTCTAGTAGAAATTCTGAATTGGTATAATGGCTCTTTCTTACATTACAACTTACAATACAAGAGTTTCTTACAGGAGTGAAACAAAACTAAAGAAAAAGATTAAAGAATAACGTTTGACAAAATGATTAATGCAAAATGATCCATTAAAGAAAAGAATTGATACAACAATTTGATTACTTAATCAATTAGTAGTATCCCTAGAGTCCACTCCTTCCCCATACTACTAGTGAAAGAGAAAATGTAAAGACTACCATTAAAGCAGCCCAAGCGAGACTTACTATATCCATCTAAATTATGTCTCCTATTTCTATGAAGGGATTATTCTACTATTGATCAATAATCATAGTGGAATCAAGGGTACAGAGTCAAAAAGGGATTCCGCCCTAAGGCCATGGATCAATCAGTTCAAGGAATTTACTCCTAACAAATTCTTATAGGAATTCTGGTAGAATTAGAGAGCATTAAAAATACGAGATACTATAGCCCTTTTTTCCTTAAAAAAGAAAGAGTACGGGAATGATGTCCTGAATAGAAGAAGCGGGAATAGGAAGATTTTTTATTCCTTTTGTTACTCTTTTTTTTTTTTTTAAGCAAAGGACGCCCGAATATACCATAAAATTATCGATAGATAAATATTTATTGGATACCTACCTTACCTAATGTTTATTTTTGACCTAAACCCTGCAGCCTTGCTTTGTATCATTCTATGAAAGAATGAAGAGATTTTATCCATAATACAACTCCTAAATTGATTTTTGATCGACCTATTTAATCTGATTCTCGTTAGAATTAAGTAGTCCTTACTTTAGTGTATGTAGGTAACATAAGATGTACGATAAAAAAATGTATAATAATTAGTAAGTCTTGATATTCTTTCGTGGAGTCCCTTCTTGAATCTTAGATTGAAAAAAAAAAAGAATGCCCCTTAGGGACCTTTCTTTGGATACCAAGATTTCTGACATCTTATCCTCGTATTTTAAAATTATCAAATCGAATCTCAATTAAGAACCAATTCAAATTCATATAATAAAAGAATAAGGAAACACTACCTCACCCCTATTGATAACCATTTTGGCCACTACCGTCAAAACAAACCCTAACCCTAGTTTGAGGATAGAACTATGGTATGGTTTCTCTAAACCCAGTATCGGCAGGCCCAGTTACTCTCTTGCCCGAACTTATGCGAAGTAAAAATTTATCGAATTCGATCAGCACTATAAAAAAAACCTAAGTATTTTATTGATCAGGCGGCACCCAGATTTGAACTGGGGATAAAGGATTTGCAGTCCCCTGCCTTACCGCTTGGCCATGCCGCCAAAAAATCCGATCAAAAATCTAGAAAACAGCAAGTATTCATCCACGTTTTCTTACGAAAAGCCCCTTTTATTTTGAATATAATTCTACTTACTTTTTTCCAATCTTTTTCAAAAAATCTATTCCTGCTTTTTTTGATCCAGTTTCTATTATTCTCCTCGATAGATTCTATCTTAAAACATACATTGTTAACACAATAAAACTTCCCATTTCTTTCTATTGAGATGAAAAAGAAGAAAAAGTGGATTTCTATTCACAGGCTGCAAAATTCAGAATAAATTGGAACCGTTAACTAGAATTCTCTTTTTTTTATTGCAGTAGTGAACTACTCTTAAATCGGTATTATCTCCCCCCCCTTCAATGGCATAATAAAATATTATGGCTTTATGCTTAATCCGTGTATAGGTAAACTTTAGGTCCGAACAGCATTATTATCCAAAGATCCCCTTTATGTACATATCTCTATGGGGAATCATGCTTTAATTTTTCAAAGTATTAAATTAAATATCTTGAATAAAAAAAGGAAATTTGCTCTGATATAGAGTATAACCTGACTATCTTGGCGTACCCAAGTGAAATTACGATAAAAGAAAAGCATGGATATGGGGAGAGGTGGATAACTAGATTGGCATGTACTTAAAAAAGGGACTTACTTTATTTTAGAATTCCACAATGAAATACTGAATTTTCTAGCAATTATACTACTCCGATCCGAAATAAAAAAGAACCCTCAAATTATTTTGAGAAATTAAAGTAAGCACGCTATTCTAAATCGAAGTAAAGTCAAACTTTCTAGTATATTATATTACGGCTTTATTACATTCATAGAAAGGAGATAAAATGAGAAATCTTTGCCATCCAATCTGATTAGAATATCATAACATAAAGTATAAGTGGCAGAATTTTTTTTGTAGGAATGTTTTATCAATTCATTTTCATTTCATTTGTACCCCTGGCAAACTCGAACTTTCGTCCAAATGGTCTCTATTCATATGTATGAAATACATATATGAAATACGTATGTGGAGTTCCCTAGAATTTCATGTGATTCAGTAAACAGAATATAGATTCCATGATTGCTAGATCGATCCATAGGGATTGATGAAGAGTGAGCTGATAATGGAATTTTTCTTTGATAAACAGGAAACTTAAGATTAAGATGCTCCGGAATGGAAACGAGGGAATGTCCACAATACCCGGATTTAGTCAGATCCAATTCGAGGGATTTTGTAGGTTCATTAATCAAGCCTTGGCAGAAGAACTTGACAAGTTTCCAACAATTAAAGATCCAGATCACGAAATTGCATTTCAATTATTTGCGAAAGGATATCAACTGCTAGAACCCTCGATAAAAGAAAGAGATGCTGTGTATGAATCACTCACCTATTCTTCCGAATTATATGTATCTGCGAGATTAATTTTTGGTTTCGATGTGCAAAAGCAAACCATTTCTATCGGAAACATTCCTATAATGAATTCCTTAGGAACCTTTATTATAAATGGAATATACCGAATTGTGATCAATCAAATATTGCTAAGTCCTGGTATTTACTACCGCTCGGAATTAGATCATAAGGGAATTTCTATCTACACTGGCACTATAATATCAGATTGGGGGGGGAGATCGGAATTAGCAATTGATAAAAAAGAAAGGATATGGGCTCGCGTGAGTAGAAAACAAAAGATATCTATTCTAGTTCTATCATCAGCTATGGGTTCGAATCTAAGAGAAATTCTGGATAATGTTTCCTACCCTGAAATTTTCTTGTCTTTCCCGAATGCTAAAGAGAAGAAGAGGATTGAGTCAAAAGAAAAAGCTATTTTGGAGTTTTATCAACAATTTGCTTGTGTAGGTGGGGACCTGGTATTTTCGGAGTCCTTATGCGAGGAATTACAAAAGAAATTTTTTCAACAAAAATGTGAATTAGGAAGGATTGGTCGACGAAATATGAATCGGAGACTTAATCTTGATATTCCTCAGAACAATACATTCTTGTTACCACGAGATGTATTGGCCGCTACGGATCATTTGATTGGAATGAAATTTGGAACGGGTATACTTGACGATGACGATATGAATCACTTGAAAAATAAACGTATTCGTTCGGTTGCGGATCTGTTACAAGATCAATTCGGATTGGCTCTTGGTCGTTTACAACATGCAGTTCAAAAAACTATTCGTAGAGTATTCATACGTCAATCGAAACCGACTCCCCAAACTTTGGTAACTCCAACTTCAACTTCAATTTTATTAATAACTACTTATGAGACCTTTTTTGGCACATACCCGTTATCTCAAGTTTTTGATCAAACGAATCCATTGACACAAACTGTTCATGGGCGAAAAGTGAGTTGTTTAGGTCCTGGAGGGTTGACGGGGAGAACCGCAAGTTTTCGGAGCCGAGATATTCATCCGAGTCACTATGGGCGTATTTGTCCAATTGACACGTCTGAAGGAATCAATGTTGGACTTACTGGATCCTTAACAATTCATGCGAGAATTGATCACTTGTGGGGATCCATAGAGAGTCCGTTTTATGAAATATCTGCTGAGAAAGCAAAAGAAAAAAAAGAGAGACAGGTGGTTTATCTATCACCAAATAGAGATGAATATTATATGATAGCAGCAGGAAATTCTTTGTCCTTGAATCAAGGTATTCAGGAAGAACAGGTTGTTCCGGCTAGATACCGTCAAGAATTCTTGACTATTGCATGGGAACAGATTCATGTTAGAAGTATTTTTCCTTTCCAATATTTTTCTATTGGGGGTTCTCTCATTCCTTTTATTGAGCACAATGATGCGAATCGGGCTTTAATGAGTTCTAATATGCAGCGCCAAGCAGTTCCGCTTTCTCGGTCCGAGAAATGCATTGTTGGAACTGGATTGGAACGCCAAACAGCTCTAGATTCGAGGGTTTCCATTATAGCCGAACGCGAGGGAAAGATCATTTCTACTGATAGTCATAAGATACTTTTATCAAGTAGTGGGAAGACTATAAGTATTCCTTTAGTTAACCACCGTCGCTCTAACAAAAATACTTGTATGCACCAAAAACCCCGGGTTCCACGGGGTAAATCCATTAAAAAAGGACAAATTTTAGCAGAAGGAGCTGCTACAATTGGGGGCGAACTTGCTTTAGGAAAAAACGTATTAGTAGCTTATATGCCATGGGAAGGTTACAATTTTGAAGACGCAGTACTAATTAGCGAACGTTTGGTATATGAAGATATTTATACCTCTTTTCACATCCGGAAATATGAAATTCAGACGGATACGACAAGCCAGGGCTCCGCTGAAAAAATCACTAAAGAAATACCACATCTAGAAGAACATTTACTCCGCAATTTGGACAGAAATGGAGTTGTTAGGTTGGGATCCTGGGTAGAAACTGGTGATATTTTAGTAGGTAAATTAACGCCTCAGATAGCGAGCGAATCATCTTATATCGCGGAAGCTGGATTATTACGGGCCATATTTGGCCTTGAGGTTTCCACTTCAAAAGAAACTTCTCTGAAATTACCTATAGGTGGAAGAGGGCGCGTTATCGATGTGAAATGGATCCAAAGGGACCCGCTCGACATAATGGTTCGTGTATATATTTTACAGAAACGTGAAATCAAAGTTGGGGATAAAGTAGCCGGAAGACATGGGAATAAAGGGATCATTTCCAAAATTTTGCCTAGGCAAGATATGCCCTATTTGCAAGATGGAACACCCGTTGATATGGTCTTCAATCCCTTAGGAGTACCCTCCCGAATGAATGTGGGACAAATATTTGAAAGCTCGCTCGGATTAGCGGGGGATCTGCTAAAGAAACATTATAGAATAGCACCCTTTGATGAGAGATATGAGCAAGAGGCTTCAAGAAAACTTGTGTTTTCAGAATTATATGAAGCCAGTAAAGAAACAAAAAATCCATGGGTATTTGAACCCGAGTACCCGGGAAAAAGCAGAATATTTGATGGAAGAACAGGCGACCCCTTTGAGCAACCTGTTCTAATAGGGAAGTCCTATATCTTAAAATTAATTCATCAAGTTGATGAGAAAATTCATGGGCGTTCTACTGGGCCCTACTCACTTGTTACACAACAACCGGTTAGAGGAAGAGCCAAGCAAGGGGGACAACGAGTAGGAGAAATGGAAGTTTGGGCTTTAGAAGGATTTGGTGTTGCTCATATTTTACAAGAGATACTTACTTATAAATCTGACCATCTTATAGCTCGCCAAGAAATACTTAATGCTACGATCTGGGGAAAAAGAATACCTAATCATGAGGATCCTCCAGAATCTTTTCGAGTGCTCGTTCGAGAACTACGATCTTTGGCTCTAGAACTGAATCATTTCCTTGTATCTGAAAAGAACTTCCAGGTTAATAGGGAGGAAGTTTGATCGGAATAAATATAAATTCTTTTCTTATTTCTATTTTATGATTGACCAATATAAACATCAACAACTTCAAATTGGACTCGTTTCCCCTCAACAAATAAAGGCTTGGGCTAACAAAAACCTACCTAATGGAGAAGTCGTTGGCGAAGTCACAAGGCCCTCTACTTTTCATTATAAAACCGATAAACCAGAAAAAGATGGATTGTTTTGCGAAAGAATCTTTGGACCCATAAAAAGCGGGATTTGCGCTTGTGGCAATTCTCGAGCGAGCGGAGCTGAAAACGAAGACGAAAGATTTTGCCAAAAATGCGGGGTCGAATTTGTGGATTCTCGGATACGAAGATATCAAATGGGATACATCAAACTCGCATGTCCCGTGACTCATGTGTGGTATTTGAAAGGTCTTCCTAGTTATATCGCGAATCTTTTAGATAAACCTCTTAAGAAGTTGGAGGGCCTAGTATACGGCGATTTCTCTTTTGCTAGGCCCAGCACTAAAAAACCCACTTTTTTACGATTACGAGGTTTATTCGAAGAGGAAATTGCATCCTGTAACCACAGCATTTCTCCCTTTTTTTCTACCCCAGGCTTTGCAACATTTCGAAATCGGGAAATTGCGACAGGAGCAGGTGCTATTAGAGAACAATTAGCAGATTTGGATTTGCGAATTATTATAGAGAATTCTTTGGTCGAATGGAAGGAATTAGAAGACGAGGGGTATAGTGGAGATGAGTGGGAAGATAGAAAAAGACGAATAAGAAAAGTTTTTTTGATTAGACGCATGCAATTGGCGAAACATTTTATTCAAACAAATGTAGAACCAGAATGGATGGTTTTGTGCTTATTACCGGTTCTTCCTCCCGAATTGAGACCTATTGTTTATAGGTCTGGAGATAAAGTAGTGACTTCAGACATTAATGAACTTTATAAGAGAGTTATCCGTCGGAACAACAATCTTGCCTATCTATTAAAAAGAAGTGAATTAGCGCCAGCAGATTTAGTAATGTGCCAGGAAAAATTGGTACAAGAAGCCGTGGATACACTTCTTGATAGTGGGTCCCGCGGGCAACCGACGAGGGATGGTCACAATAAAGTATACAAATCACTTTCAGATGTAATTGAAGGTAAAGAGGGAAGGTTTCGCGAGACTCTGCTTGGGAAACGGGTCGATTACTCGGGGCGTTCTGTCATTGTTGTGGGTCCTTCGCTTTCATTACATCAATGTGGATTACCTCTAGAGATAGCAATAAAGCTTTTTCAGCTATTTGTAATTCGCGATTTAATCACGAAACGCGCCACTTCTAATGTAAGGATTGCTAAAAGGAAAATTTGGGAAAAAGAACCCATTGTATGGGAAATACTTCAAGAAGTTATGCGGGGACATCCTGTACTGTTAAATAGAGCACCTACCCTGCATAGATTAGGCATACAGGCCTTTCAACCCACTTTAGTAGAGGGGCGTACTATTTCTTTACACCCATTAGTGTGTAAGGGTTTCAATGCGGACTTTGATGGAGATCAAATGGCTGTTCATCTACCTTTATCCTTGGAAGCTCAGGCAGAAGCCCGTTTACTTATGTTTTCTCATATGAATCTCTTATCTCCCGCTATTGGGGATCCTATTTGCGTACCAACCCAAGACATGCTTATCGGGCTTTATGTATTAACGATTGGAAAGCGTCGAGGTATTTGTGCAAATAGATATAATAGTTGCAGAAACTACCCAAATCTAAAAGTAAATTACAATAATAATAATAATTTTAAATATAGGAAAGATAAAGAACCCCATTTTTCTAGTTCTTATGATGCACTGGGAGCTTATAGACAAAAACTAATCAGTTTAGATAGTCCCTTGTGGCTACGATGGAACCTGGATCAACGCGTCATTGGGTCAAGAGAAGTTCCGATTGAAGTTCAATATGAATCTTTGGGGACTTATCATGAGATTTATGCCCACTATCTAATAATGGGAAATAGAAAAAAAGAAATTCGTTCGATATACATTCGAACCACTCTTGGTCATATTTCTTTTTATAGAGAAATAGAGGAAGCCATACAAGGATTTAGTCAGGCCTATTCATACACTACCTAAACAAGAAAGTTAGATTCGGCGATGCCCCTCCCCTTTCGGGGGGCATTCCGATTTCCCTAGTATCATCATTATTTGCCACGCGAATCCAGATTGAGATTGAGGCAATTAAGTTAATTAAATTTTCGAATCACTGACTCAGGCCCATTGTCGAATCCTACTCAGCAATTGTCGAATCCTACTCAGCCGAAAAGGGGGTACTTATGTATGGCGGAACGGGCCAATCTGGTCTTTCATAATAAAGAGATAGACGGAACTGGTATGAAACGACTTATTAGCAGATTAATAGATCATTTTGGAATGGGATATACATCCCATATACTGGATCAACTAAAGACTCTGGGCTTCCATCAAGCCACTACTACATCGATTTCGTTAGGAATCGAGGATCTTTTAACAATACCCTCTAAGGGATGGTTAGTCCAAGACGCGGAACAACAGAGTTTTCTTTTGGAGAAACACTATTATTATGGGGCTGTACACGCGGTAGAAAAATTACGCCAATCTGTTGAGATATGGTATGCGACAAGTGAATATTTGAAACAAGAAATGAATTCAAATTTTCGGATAACGGATCCTTCTAATCCAGTCTATCTAATGTCTTTTTCAGGAGCCAGAGGAAATGCATCTCAAGTACACCAATTAGTAGGTATGAGAGGATTAATGTCGGACCCTCAAGGACAAATGATTGATTTACCTATTCAAAGCAATTTACGCGAGGGACTTTCTTTGACAGAATATATAATTTCCTGCTATGGAGCCCGCAAAGGGGTTGTAGATACTGCTGTGCGAACAGCAGATGCTGGATATCTTACACGTAGACTTGTTGAAGTAGTTCAACATATTATTGTGCGTAGAAGAGATTGTGGTACTATCCGAGGTATTTCTGTAAGTCCTCAAAATGGGATGACGGAAAAACTTTTTGTCCAAACACTAATTGGTCGTGTATTAGCAGACGATATATATATCGGTTCACGATGCATTGCCGCGCGAAATCAAGATATTGGAATTGGATTAGTCAATCGATTCATAACTGCCTTTCGAGCACAACCATTTCGAGCACAACCAATATATATTAGAACCCCCTTTACTTGCCGAAGCACTTCTTGGATCTGTCAATTATGCTATGGCCGGAGTCCTACTCATAGTGATCTGGTCGAATTGGGAGAAGCCGTAGGTATTATTGCAGGTCAATCAATTGGGGAGCCAGGGACTCAACTAACATTAAGAACTTTTCATACTGGCGGAGTATTCACAGGGGGTACTGCCGACCTTGTACGATCCCCTTCGAATGGAAAAATAAAATTCAATGAGAATTTGGTTCACCCCACACGTACCCGTCATGGGCAGCCTGCTTTTCTATGTTATATAGACTTGCATGTAACTATTCAGAGTCAAGATATTCTATATAGTGTGAATATTCCCTCAAAAAGCTTGATTCTAGTGCAAAATGATCAATATGTAAAATCCGAACAAGTAATTGCGGAGATTCGTGCCGGAACGTCCACTTTACATTTTAAAGAAAGGGTACAAAAGCATATTTATTCTGAATCAGACGGCGAAATGCACTGGAGTACTGATGTTTACCATGCGCCCGAATATCAATATGGTAATCTTCGCCGATTACCAAAAACAAGCCATTTATGGATATTGTCAGTAAGTATGTGCAGATCCAGTATAGCGTCTTTTTCACTCCACAAGGATCAAGATCAAATGAATACTTATGGTAAAAAAGATAGGGAAATTCTTGATTATTCAACGTCGGATCGAATCATGTCCAATGGCCATTGGAATTTTATCTATCCTTCTATTTTTCAAGATAATTCAGATTTGTTGGCGAAAAAGCGAAGAAATAGGTTCGTCATTCCATTACAATATCATCAAGAACAAGAGAAAGAACTAATATCCTGTTTTGGGATTTCGATTGAAATCCCCCTTATGGGTGTTTTACGTAGAAATACTATTTTTGCTTATTTTGACGATCCCCGATACAGAAAAGATAAAAAGGGTTCAGGAATTGTTAAATTTAGATATAGGACCCTAGAAGAAGAATATAGGACTCGAGCGGAAGACTCAGAAGAGGAATATGAGACCCTAGAAGACGAATACAGGACCCGAGAGGACGAATATGAATATGAAACCCTAGAAGAATCTAAATATGGAATCCTAGAAGACGAATACGAATATGAAACCCTAGAAGACGAATATGGGAGCCCAGAAAACGAATATGGGAACCCAGAGAACGAATATAGGACTTTAGAGAAAGACTCAGAAGAGGAATATGGGAGCCCAGAGAGCAAATATAGGACCCAAGAGGACGAATATGGAACTCTAGAGGAAGACTCAGAAGACGAATATGGCAGCCCCGGGGAAAGCGCAGAGGAAAAATATGGTACTTTAGAGGAAGACTCAGAAGAAGATTCAGAGGACGAATACGAGAGCCCAGAGGAAGATTCCATCTTAAAAAAAGAGGGTTTGATTGAGCATCGAGGAACAAAAGAATTTAGTCTAAAATACCAAAAAGAAGTAGATCGGTTTTTTTTCATTCTTCAAGAACTTCATATCTTGCCGAGATCTTCATCCCTAAAGATACTTGACAATAGTATTATTGGAGTGAATACACAACTCACAAAAAATACAAGAAGTCGACTAGGCGGACTGGTCCGAGTGAAGAGAAAAAAAAGCCATACGGAACTCAAAATATTTTCCGGAGATATTCATTTTCCTGAAGAGGCGGATAAGATATTAGGTGGCTGTTTGATACCAGCCAGAAAGACAAAAAAAAGATTCTAAGGAATCAAAAAAAAGGAAAAATTGGGTCTATGTTCAACGGAAAAAAATTCTCAAGAGCAAGGAAAAGTATTTTGTTTCCGTTCGCCCTACAGTGGCATATGAAATGGACGAAGGAAGAAATTTAGCAACACTTTTCCCGCAGGATCTCTTGCAAGAAGAAAATAATCTCCAAATTCGACTTGTCAATTTTATTTCTCATGAAAATAGCAAGTTAACTCAAAGAATTTATCACACAAATAGTCAATTTGTTAGAACTTGCTTAGTAGTGAATTGGGAACAAGAAGAAAAAGAAAAGGCTGGTGCTTCCCTTGTTGAGGTAAGAGCAAATGATCTTATTCGCGATTTCCTAAGAATTGAGTTAGTCAAGTCCACTATTTCGTATACACGAAAAAGGTATGGTAGGACAAGTGCAGGACCGATTCCCCATAATAGGTTAGATCGCGCCAATATCAATTCTTTTTATTCCAAGGCGAAGATTGAATCACTTAGCCAACATCCAGAAGCTATTGGCACTTTGTTGAATCGAAATAAAGAATACCACTCTTTGATGATTTTGTCGGCATCCAACTGTTCTCGAATTGGTTTATTCAAGAATTCAAAACATCCCAATGCGATAAAAGAATGGAATCCTAGAATTCCTATTCGAGAAATTTTTGGGCCCTTAGGCGCTATTGTAGCTAGTATATCGCATTTTTCTTCATCTTACTATTTACTAACGCATAATAAAATCCTGTTAAAAAAATATTTGTTCGTTGACAATTTAAAACAAACCTTCCAAGTACTTCAAGAACTTAAATACTCTTTAATAGATGAAAATAAAAGGATTTCTAATTTCGATAGTAACATAATGTTGGATCCATTCCTTTTGAATTGTCACTTTGTCCATCATGATTCTTGGGAAGAGACATTGGCAATAATTCACCTTGGACAATTTATTTGTGAAAATGTATGTCTATTTAAATCGCACATAAAAAAATCCGGTCAAATTTTCATTGTAAATATGAATTCCTTTGTTATAAGAGCAGCTAAACCTTATTTGGCCACTACAGGAGCAACTGTTAATGGTCATTATGGAGAAATCCTTTACAAGGGAGATAGGTTAGTTACGTTTATATATGAAAAATCGAGATCTAGTGACATAACGCAAGGTCTTCCAAAAGTGGAACAAATCTTTGAAGCGCGTTCAATTGATTCATTATCCCCGAATCTCGAAAGGAGAATTGAGGATTGGAATGAGCGTATACCAAGAATTCTTGGGGTCCCTTGGGGATTCTTGATTGGAGCTGAGCTAACCATAGCCCAAAGTCGTATCTCTTTGGTTAATAAAATCCAAAAGGTTTATCGATCCCAAGGGGTACAGATCCATAATAGACATATAGAGATTATTATACGCCAAGTAACATCAAAAGTGCGGGTTTCCGAAGATGGAATGTCTAATGTTTTTTCGCCTGGGGAATTAATCGGACTATTGCGAGCGGAACGAGCAGGACGAGCTTTGGATGAATCGATCTATTATCGGGCAATCTTATTGGGAATAACAAGGGCTTCCCTGAATACCCAAAGTTTCATATCTGAAGCAAGTTTTCAAGAAACTGCTCGAGTTTTAGCAAAAGCTGCCCTACGAGGTCGCATTGATTGGTTGAAAGGCTTGAAAGAAAACGTAGTTCTGGGGGGGATTATACCTGTTGGTACCGGATTCCAAAAATTTGTGCATCGTTCCCCACAAGACAAGAACCTTTATTTCGAAATAAAAAAAAAAAATCTATTCGCGTCGGAAATGAGAGATTTTTTGTTTCTCCATACAGAATTAGTTTCTTCAGATTCTGACGTAACAAACAATTTTTATGAGACATAAGAACCCCCATAAAAATATTTTTTACTTTACTAGACTTTTGAACTTAGAACACTAACAGGTCAAATTTTAGATTTTTAAGATTTTTATTTTAATAAGTAAAACAAGTCAGTTAATTCATTAAGGTGGTTATGTTTATACCATGTATCAATGGCCAACTCTTATCTTAGTACAAGGTTCTCTCGGAACAATTATTATTTATTTCAAGCTATTTCGGATCTTTCTTAATCTTCAAAAAGAACTAAATTCCGTAATGGAATGGTAGGATTAAAAAAAAGGAAGTGTGGAAAAAATGACAAGAAGATATTGGAACATTAATTTGAAAGAGATGATAGAAGCAGGAGTTCATTTTGGTCATGGTATTAAGAAATGGAATCCTAAAATGGCCCCTTACATTTCGGCAAAGCGTAAAGGTACTCATATTATAAATCTCGCTAGAACGGCTCGTTTTTTATCAGAAGCTTGTGATTTAGTTTTTGATGCAGCAAGTCAGGGAAAAAGTTTCTTAATTGTTGGTACCAAAAAAAGAGCAACAGATTTAGTAGCATCAGCTGCAATAAGGGCTCGTTGTCATTATGTTAATAAAAAGTGGTTCAGTGGTATGTTAACGAATTGGTCGATTACGAAAACTAGACTTTCTCAATTTAGAGACTTAAGAGCAGAAGAAAAAATGGGAAAATTCCACCATCTCCCAAAAAGAGATGTGGCAATCTTGAAGAGAAAATTATCTACTTTGCAAAGGTATCTCGGCGGGATCAAATATATGACGAGATTGCCAGACATTGTGATCGTCCTTGATCAGCAAAAAGAGTATATAGCTCTTCGGGAATGTGCCATTTTGGGGATTCCTACTATTTCTTTAGTCGATACAAATTGTGACCCGGATCTCGCGAATATATCGATTCCAGCCAACGATGACACTATGACTTCAATTCGATTGATTCTTAACAAATTAGTATTTTCAATTTGTGAGGGCCGTTCTCTCTATATAAGAAATCGTTGATTAAGAATATATAGTGAATTCTTGGGCAACTGCGTAAATTTATGGAATCACTTACTTTACTATATCTTTTTTTTTGCATAGAATTTTTTTTGCATAGAAAAAAGAAGGGGAATATTGATATATATTAGAGGGTATTGATATATATTATGATCTGATGTGCTTTCTTGGTATCCTAAATATAAGATTAATACTTCAAGTTGCTGAGTTGAGAAAGAGATGGTTGAATCAAAAGAATTCCTTTTTTGAAGTTCAATTTTTATCAGAGGACAATATGAATATTATACCTTGTTCCATTAAAACACTCAAGGGGTTATACGATATATCGGGTGTAGAAGTAGGCCAACACTTCTATTGGCAAATAGGAGGTTTCCAAATTCATGCCCAAGTACTCATCACTTCTTGGGTCGTAATTACTATCTTGCTAGGTTCAGTTGTCATAGCTGTTCGGAATCCACAAACCATCCCGACCGACGGTCAGAATTTTTTTGAATATGTCCTTGAGTTTATTCGAGACTTGAGCAAAACTCAGATTGGAGAAGAATATGGTCCCTGGGTTCCCTTTATTGGAACTATGTTCCTTTTTATTTTTGTTTCGAATTGGTCGGGTGCTCTTTTACCTTGGAAAATTATAGAGTTACCCCATGGGGAATTAGCAGCGCCCACGAATGATATAAATACTACTGTTGCTTTAGCTTTACTCACGTCAGCGGCATATTTTTATGCTGGTCTTAGCAAAAAAGGATTGAGCTATTTCGAGAAATATATTAAACCAACTCCAATCCTTTTACCAATTAACATCCTAGAAGATTTCACAAAACCATTATCGCTTAGCTTTCGACTTTTCGGGAATATATTGGCGGATGAATTAGTCGTTGTTGTTCTTGTTTCTTTAGTCCCCTTAGTAATCCCTATACCGGTCATGTTTCTTGGATTATTTACAAGCGGTATTCAAGCTCTTATTTTTGCAACATTAGCCGCAGCCTATATAGGTGAATCCATGGAGGGTCATCATTGAATTGACTCTTTTTGGAAATAGTATTTTTTTTTTTTGCAGCTTAGCTCAATTCATGCATGGTTCCAGATAATCTGCTTGGTTGCAAAAAAATAGTTAGAAATGCGTATGAATATATAGCCTAGAGTTGTAGGAGAGAGAATAGAATAGACTATATTATGGAATTTTCAAAGTATATATGCATTAAGGAGGGTGGAGTCAGGCTAGATCTATACTATAATATCCTTAATGTCTATAAGTGGAGTCCTCTTTTATGCAGGTTTCCACTTTAAGCAATGATTTTAGAATCCGATTCAATAGAAAATGAGAAAATATGCAAACAAAATAGAAGAAACAAATGTATATATATAGGATATTATATTATATATTCCTAGGTTAGATTCATTATCTAATCCGATATATGGATATGGAATTCCCTTCTATGTAGTTCGGACAATTCACATTATCATTTCAATTTGATTTCAATTTGTACTTTTTAGTTACTTTACTTCTCCCCAATAGAGCTTAGAAGTAAGAATTTATTGGTTGATTGTATCCTTAACCATTTCTTTTTTTTGACACGAGGAACTACTCACCATGAATCCACTAATTGCTGCTGCTTCTGTTATTGCTGCTGGATTGGCCGTAGGGCTTGCTTCTATTGGACCTGGAGTTGGTCAAGGTACTGCTGCAGGACAAGCTGTAGAAGGTATTGCGAGACAGCCAGAAGCAGAAGGTAAAATACGAGGTACTTTATTGCTTAGTCTAGCTTTTATGGAAGCTTTAACAATTTATGGACTAGTTGTGGCACTAGCGCTTTTATTTGCGAACCCTTTTGTTTAATCTTAAAAAAAAAATTCTTTCGATTTCGATTAGATACTTTTTTCTTTTTTTAGTAAATTGGTATTTGCTTCCACAATTCCAATTATATCAATACTTTATTTAATTTACTCCTATTTATTACTCCTGGAATTATCTATTTATCGGGACAGATAATACCCCATTCTAGGAAGGGCTGAGTTGAGTATTATTAATTTAGAAGATATGCTCACCTTCTTATTTCCCGTCCTTAGTTTAGGAAAGTGGAAAGTTTTTTCCTTTTATTTTAGGAATTTTGGGAACAGAACATTTCAACAAAGGAAGTCTTTCACCGGTCAAACAAGACGTAAGACTTAATCTAAAAGAAATTACTAGATTGAATCTATTTGCATTAAAAAAACCGATCAAAAAAGGGCGAGCGAAGTAAGTGATCGAAAAACTTTGTTCTTTGTTCGTCCTATCTATAAGAGGAGAGCATATGAAAAATGTAACCCATTCTTTCGTTTTTTTAGCTCACTGGCCATCCGCTGGCAGTTTCGGGCTTAATACCGATATTTTAGCAACAAATCTAATAAATCTAACTGTAGTGGTTGGTGTTTTGATTTTTTTTGGAAAGGGAGTGTGTGCGAGTTGTCTATTTCAAGAATAGATTGGATCTATCCGGCTGCACTTTATAATATTTTTTAGTATTTTTCGGATAAATAAGAAAAGGGTGCACGATCTCGACGAATTACTTCTGAATAAATTCAGAAATCATATGGAAGAACCATAGCATTTCGCGACTCATTGGTAAATCAACTTTGATTCTCTATAAACCAAGAATGTGAGACCATTAACACGGTTAAAGCTAAACTGCTTGAAGTCCAGGCAAAAAGAGGTACTCTTTCTACAACTATATTAGTATTAGTACCAATTTAAACGGGAAATAGCTAATGTAAAATTTATCTGATATAGAACACTCATATCGATAAAATGGTTTGAACTATTTACTAGAAAAAAAAGGGGGCACCCTGCCCTTTTTTAACCAATGCCGAATCGACGACCTATGTATAAAAAAGAGAAATTTTTTGGATTTGAAGAAAAAAAAAATAAAAAAGAATTCTATTAATTTTCATTTTCCATTTATTTAGTTAGTTTTTCTTAATGAAATTGAAATTATTAACTAGAGGGCAAATAAAAATAAAGAAACAACTTTGCTGACCATGATATATTTTTATCTAGGCGGAAGAGTCCTCTTAATATTTATCTAGTCTTATATAGGTTTCGGTATATTGAAATATAAACATAAAAAAGAAGATAGAGGATAGGCTCATTACTTAAAAAAAAGATATGGAAATAGCTATAGAAAAAAAAAAAGGAGCGTGAGAGCCAAATGAATCGAAAGATTCATGTTTGGTTCGGGAAGAGATCATAAAAGTTGTAAACTTACAAAATAATCTACTTTCATTAAAAGATTTATTAGATAATCGAAAACAGAGGATCTTGAGTACTATTCGAAATTCAGAAGAATTGCGTAGAGGGACCATTGAGCAACTCGAAAAAGCTCGGATTCGATTACAGAAAGTCGAACTAGAAGCGGATGAGTATCGAATGAATGGATACTCTGAGATAGAACGAGAAAAAGCAAATTTGATTAATGCTACTTCTATTAGTTTGGAACAATTGGAAAAGTCTAAAAACGAAACCCTTTATTTTGAAAAACAAAGGGCAATGAATCAGGTCCGACAGCGGGTTTTCCAACAGGCCGTACAAGGAGCTCTAGGAACTCTGAATAGTTGTTTGAATACCGAGTTACATTTCCGTACGATTCGTGCTAATATTGGCATTCTCGGGTCCCTGGAATGGAAGAAATAATTAAATTAATTAGGCCTTGAACTTCTACTTTCGTTTAGAATTTAGGCATTATTTTTCCCCTTGCTTCCGAAAAAAGAGTCAAGAAACACTAATGGCAACCCTTCGAGTCGACGAAATTCATAAAATTCTCCGCGAACGTATTGAACAATATAATAGGAAAGTAGGGATTGAGAATATAGGTCGCGTAGTTCAAGTGGGGGATGGGATTGCTCGTATTATAGGTCTTGGTGAAATAATGTCAGGTGAATTAGTCGAATTTGCAGAAGGTACTAGGGGTATTGCTCTGAATTTGGAATCCAAAAATGTTGGGATTGTATTAATGGGCGATGGGTTGATGATACAAGAGGGAAGTTTTGTAAAAGCAACAGGAAGAATTGCTCAGATACCCGTGAGTGAGGCTTACTTGGGTCGTGTTGTAAATGCTCTGGCTAAACCTATTGATGGGAAAGGCGAAATTATAGCTTCCGAATCTCGCTTAATTGAATCTCCTGCTCCAAGTATAATTTCCAGGCGTTCCGTATACGAACCTCTTCAAACAGGGCTTATTGCTATCGATTCGATGATCCCTATAGGGCGCGGTCAGCGAGAGTTAATTATTGGGGACAGACAGACTGGCAAAACAGCAGTAGCCACAGATACAATTCTCAATCAAAAAGGGCAAGGTGTAATATGTGTTTATGTAGCTATCGGTCAAAGAGCATCCTCCGTAGCTCAAGTAGTAACTACTTTCCATGAGGAGGGGGCCATGGAATACACTATTGTAGTAGCTGAAATGGCGGATTCACCTGCTACATTACAATACCTCGCTCCTTATACGGGAGCAGCCCTGGCTGAGTATTTTATGTACCGCGAACGGCATACTTTAATAATTTATGATGATCTCTCCAAACAGGCACAAGCTTATCGCCAAATGTCCCTTCTATTAAGAAGACCTCCCGGACGTGAGGCTTATCCAGGGGATGTTTTTTATTTGCATTCACGCCTTTTAGAAAGAGCCGCTAAATTAAATTCTCTTTTAGGCGAAGGAAGTATGACCGCTTTACCAATAGTTGAGACTCAATCTGGAGACGTTTCCGCCTATATTCCTACTAATGTAATCTCCATTACAGATGGACAAATATTCTTATCTGCGGATCTATTCAATGCCGGAATTCGACCCGCTATTAATGTGGGTATTTCTGTTTCCAGAGTAGGATCCGCGGCTCAAATTAAAGCCATGAAACAAGTAGCTGGCAAATCAAAATTGGAACTAGCGCAATTCGCAGAGTTACAAGCCTTTGCACAATTCGCCTCTGCTCTCGATAAAACAAGTCAGAATCAATTGGCAAGGGGTCGACGATTAAGGGAATTGCTTAAACAATCCCAGGCAAATCCTCTCCCAGTGGAAGAGCAGATAGCTACTATTTATACCGGAACAAGAGGATATCTTGATTCGTTAGAAATTGAACAGGTAAATAAATTTCTGGATGAGTTACGTAAACATCTAAAAGATACTAAACCTCAATTCCAAGAAATTATATCTTCTAGCAAGACATTCACCGAGCAAGCGGAAATCCTTTTGAAGGAAGCTATTCAGGAACAGCTGGAACGGTTTTCTCTTCAGTAACAAATAAATTTTGCATGT
Organism: Triticum urartu; assembly: GCF_056163025.1. Lineage (NCBI taxonomy): Eukaryota > Viridiplantae > Streptophyta > Magnoliopsida > Poales > Poaceae > Triticum > Triticum urartu. The sequence continues at coordinate 5,267 of NW_028259798.1, read as the reverse complement.
CTACTCTTGTTAGTAGAATAGGAATCGTTGAGAAAGCTTTTTCATTTGAATCATGCAAAAAAGTTTTCTTTGTTTTTAGTTTAGTATAGTTATTTAAAGAATAGATAGAAATAAGATTGCGTCCAATAGGATTTGAACCTATACCAAAGGTTTAGAAGACCTCTGTCCTATCCATTAGACAATGGACGCTTTTCTTTCATATTTTATTCTTTCTTTTATTTTTTTGCTTCTTCCGAGAAAAAACTGTTAGACCAAAACTCTTTTAGGAAATCAAAAAATCCAGATACAAATGCATGATGTATATATTATATCATGCATATATCATAAAGAAGGAGTATGGAGGCGGTAGTGGGAATCGAACCCGCAACCCCAAGGTTATGAGCCTTATGAGCTACCAAACTGCTCTATACTCTTAAACTAAAGAGGGGTAACTAGTGGATAAAAGAGGGTTGGATACGCCCCTCTACCAATATCTATACAAATAGAATAGTCCATTTATACAGAATGGTAAAGAGGGCTCCTCTATGATTATCAATTCCAGAAATCCATACAAATACGAAAGGGTATTTTATCCTTACCAACTGGATCTTGTTGCACCCGGTAACAAACATTCATAAACCATTTCTCGAAGTACGTGTCCGGATAGCCCAAAATGTCGATAGTTAGCTCTAGGTCTTCCGGTCAAAAAACAACGTCGATGAAGGCGTGTAGGTGCACTATTACGCGGTAGGGATTGCAATTTTTCTCGCATTTTCGTTTTTTCACTCAAACTCAAGGGAGAAACTTTGCTTCTTATCTTTTTTTTTAAAGATTGACGAATCAAATGATATTTCTGTTCTAATTTCTGCCGCTTCTTCTCCCTCTGAATCAAACTTTTTTTTGCCATAATGTGTCGTTGCTATTATTACCAAGTATACGGTTCTAATCCTAGATGGAAAAATAAATAGAAAAAGAAATCTAAAAAGGCAGATCCTCCCTCTCTATCAAGAGTAATGAACTAGGTGCTGATACAGTACAAAAAAACAAACTAAATTAACCAAACTTGCCTGATGTTGAGGCAATCAAGAAAGCTGCATAAGTGAATATATAACCCACGGAAAAGTGAGCTAATCCAACCAATCTTGCTTGCACAATGGAAAGAGCCACGGGCTTATCTCTCCAGCGAATTAAATTAGCTAAAGGTGTGCGTTCATGAGCCCATGCTAAAGTCTCAATTAATTCCTGCCAATACCCCCGCCAGGAAATTAAGAACATAAATCCAGTAGCCCAAACAAGATGTCCAAATAAGAACATCCACGCCCATACCGATAAACTATTCATCCCAAAAGGATTATATCCATTGATAAGTTGTGAAGAGTTTAACCATAGGTAATCTCTTAACCATCCCATCAAATAAGTGGAGGATTCATTAAATTGTGAAACGTTGCCCTGCCATAATGTGATATGTTTCCAATGCCAATAAAAAGTAACCCACCCAATGGTATTTAACATCCAGAAAACTGCCAAATAAAATGCGTCCCAAGCAGAAATATCACAAGTACCGCCGCGCCCTGGGCCGTCACAAGGAAAACTATATCCAAAATCCTTTTTATCTGGCATTAATTTGGAACCGCGTGCATCTAAAGCGCCCTTTACTAAAATCAATGTAGTTGTATGCAAACCTAGAGCAATAGCATGATGAACCAAGAAATCCCCAGGTCCTATTGTTAAGAAAAGCGAATTACTATTCTCATTAACAGCATTCAACCATCCGGGCAACCATAGGCTTCGACCCGCATTGAAAGCGGGGCCATTCGTTGAAGATAAGAGTATATCGAACCCATATGTCGTCTTGCCATGAGCAGATTGTATCCATTGGGCAAATATAGGTTCGATCAAGATTTGCTTTTCTGGAGTACCAAAAGCAAGCATGACGTCGTTATGAACATAAAGGCCCAAGGTATGGAATCCTAGAAAGAGGCTAGCCCAACTTAAATGAGATATGATAGCTTCTTTATGGTCTAACATTCTTGCCAATACATTATCCTCATTCTGTTCCGGATTGTAATCCCTAATGAAAAAAATAGCTCCATGAGCAAAAGCCCCTGTCATGATGAACCCTGCAATATATTGGTGATGAGTATATAAAGCAGCTTGAGTAGTAAAGTCTTGTGCTATGAATGCATAAGGAGGTAAAGAGTACATATGTTGAGCTACTAAGGAAGTAATAACCCCTAAAGAAGCTAGAGCAAGACCTAACTGAAAATGAATCGAATTGTTGATTGTGTCATAAAGGCCCTTATGCCCACGCCCTAATCGACCCCCCGGAGGAGTATGCGCTTCTAAAAGATCTTTAATACTGTGCCCAATTCCGAAGTTAGTTCGATACATGTGACCGGCAATGAGAAAAATAAATGCAATAGCTAAATGATGGTGAGCCATATCGGTCAGCCACAAACTTTGTGTTTGTGGATGGAATCCCCCAAGAAGAGTTAGAATGGCAGTTCCCGCTCCTTGAGCGGTACCAAATAAATGATTACTCGAATCAGGGTTTTGGGCATAAAGATTCCATTGACCCGTCAAAAGGGGTCCCAACCCCTGGGGATAGGGTAATACATCTAAGAAATTATTCCATCGAACGTACTCCCCCCTGGATGCGGGAATAGCAACATGAACTAAATGTCCTGTCCAAGCCAAAGAACTTACCCCGAAAAGTCCTGACAAATGATGATTGAGACGAGATTCCGCGTTTTTGAACCACGAAAGGCTTGGTTTCCATTTGGGTTGTAGATGTAACCAACCCGCTATTAAGGACAGCGTAGAAAGAAATAATAGAAAAAGAGCTCCAGTATAAAGATCCTCATTGGTGCGTAATCCTATTGTATACCACCACTGATAAACTCCAGAATAAGCAATATTCACTGGACCAGCAGCACCTCCTCGAGTAAAGGCTTCCACAGCGGGTTGACCAAAATGAGGATCCCAAATCGCATGAGCAATAGGTCTTACGTGTAAAGGATCCTGTATCCATGATTCAAAATTTCCTTGCCAAGCTACATGAAACAGATTTCCGGACGTCCATAGAAAGATTATTGCTAATTGCCCAAAGTGAGAAGCAAAAATGTTCTGATAAAGACGTTCTTCAGTAATATCATCATGACTTTCGAAATCATGTGCGGTAGCAATACCAAACCAAATACGACGAGTAGTGGGGTCCTGAGCTAAGCCTTGGCTAAACCTGGGAAATCTTAATTCCATAATGCCTTTCAAATCCTCCTAGCCACTATCCTACTGCAATAATTCTCGCTAAGAAGAATGCCCATGTCGTGGCAATTCCACCCAGAAGGTAATGGGTTACTCCTACAGCGCGTCCTTGTATAATGCTCAAGGCTCTAGGCTGAGTAGCAGGAGCAACTTTTAATTTGTTATGAGCCCAAACGATAGATTCAATGAGTTCTTGCCAATAACCACGGCCGCTGAATAAAAACATTAAACTGAAGGCCCAGACAAAATGAGCACCTAAGAAAAAAAGACCATATGCAGATAATGAAGAACCATAAGACTGAATGACTTGCGATGCCTGTGCCCACAAGAAATCTCGAAGCCACCCATTAATCGTAATGGAACTCTGTGCAAAGTTTCCCCCTGTAATATGAGTTACCACCCCTTGATCACTTATAGTACCCCAAACATCCGACTGCATTTTCCAACTGAAATGGAAAATGACTACCGAAATTGCATTGTACATCCAGAATAAACCTAAGAAAACATGATCCCAGGCGGATACTTGACATGTTCCCCCTCGGCCAGGCCCATCGCAAGGAAAGCGAAAACCTAGATTTGCTTTATCGGGTATCAAACGGGAACTCCGAGCAAATAAAACACCTTTCAAAAGTATTAATACAGTCACATGTATGGTAAATGCATGAATGTGATGGACTAAAAAATCTGCGGTTCCTAATGGAATAGGTAACAAAGCCACTTTGCCACCTACTGCTACTAACTCGCCGCCTCCCCACGTTAAGCTAGTACTTGTTGTTGCACCAGGAGCTGTTACGCCAGGCGCAGTAGCATGGATATTTTGTACCCATTGAGCAAAGATAGGTTGTAATTGTATGGCAGTATCCGAAAACATATCTTGTGGACGGCCTAAAGCACTCATGGTATCATTATGAATGTACAAGCCAAAACTGTGAAAACCTAGAAATATACATACCCAGTTAAGGTGGGATATGATTGCATCGCGGTGTCTAAGGACGCGATCTAATAGATCGTTGTATCGAGTAGTTGGATCATAGTCTCTTACCATAAAAATTGCTGCATGTGCAGCAGCACCGACTATTAGAAATCCGCCAATCCACATGTGGTGTGTGAACAAGGAAAGTTGTGTACCATAGTCAGTAGCTAGGTATGGATAGGGAGGCATAGAATACATATGATGAGCTACAACAATGGTTGTAGAGCCTAGCATAGCTAGGTTAAGAGATAATTGAGCATGCCATGACGTTGTTAAGATTTCATAAAGACCCTTATGGCCTTGTCCTGTAAATGGGCCCTTGTGAGCCTCCAAAATATCTTTAAGTCCATGGCCAATACCCCAATTGGTCCTATACATATGACCTGCGATTAGGAAAAGAATAGCAATAGCTAAATGATGGTGCGCAATATCGGTCAGCCAGAGACCACCGGTTACTGGATCTAGTCCTCCGCGAAAAGTCAGAAATTCTGCGTATTTGGACCAATTTAAAGTGAAAAAAGGGGTTGCTCCTTCGGCAAAACTAGGATAAAGTTGAGCCAAAAGGTCCCGATTCAAGATAAATTCATGAGGAAGTGGTATCTCTTTAGGATCCACCCCAGCGTCAAGAAATTGGTTAATTGGTAAAGATACATGAATTTGGTGCCCCGCCCAAGAAAGAGACCCAAGTCCTAATAATCCCGCTAAGTGGTGATTCAACATGGATTCTACATCTTGGAACCAGGCCAATTTGGGAGCGGCTTTGTGATAATGGAACCAACCAGCAAAAAGCATTAACGCTGCAAAAATCAATGCACCAATTGCAGTACAATAGAGTTGTAATTCACTAGTTATTCCAGATGCTCGCCAAAGCTGAAAAAAACCAGAGGTTATTTGGATTCCTCGGAAACCCCCGCCTACATCACCATTCAATATTTCTTGCCCTACTATAGGCCAAACTACCTGAGCACTGGGTCCAATGTGAGTAGGATCACTTAGCCATGCTTCATAATTGGAAAAACGGGCGCCATGAAAGTACATGCCACTCAACCAA
>NW_028259797.1:0-48838 GCF_056163025.1 Triticum urartu | reverse complement strand
TTATATGCCATGGGAAGGTTACAATTTTGAAGACGCAGTACTAATTAGCGAACGTTTGGTATATGAAGATATTTATACCTCTTTTCACATCCGGAAATATGAAATTCAGACGGATACGACAAGCCAGGGCTCCGCTGAAAAAATCACTAAAGAAATACCACATCTAGAAGAACATTTACTCCGCAATTTGGACAGAAATGGAGTTGTTAGGTTGGGATCCTGGGTAGAAACTGGTGATATTTTAGTAGGTAAATTAACGCCTCAGATAGCGAGCGAATCATCTTATATCGCGGAAGCTGGATTATTACGGGCCATATTTGGCCTTGAGGTTTCCACTTCAAAAGAAACTTCTCTGAAATTACCTATAGGTGGAAGAGGGCGCGTTATCGATGTGAAATGGATCCAAAGGGACCCGCTCGACATAATGGTTCGTGTATATATTTTACAGAAACGTGAAATCAAAGTTGGGGATAAAGTAGCCGGAAGACATGGGAATAAAGGGATCATTTCCAAAATTTTGCCTAGGCAAGATATGCCCTATTTGCAAGATGGAACACCCGTTGATATGGTCTTCAATCCCTTAGGAGTACCCTCCCGAATGAATGTGGGACAAATATTTGAAAGCTCGCTCGGATTAGCGGGGGATCTGCTAAAGAAACATTATAGAATAGCACCCTTTGATGAGAGATATGAGCAAGAGGCTTCAAGAAAACTTGTGTTTTCAGAATTATATGAAGCCAGTAAAGAAACAAAAAATCCATGGGTATTTGAACCCGAGTACCCGGGAAAAAGCAGAATATTTGATGGAAGAACAGGCGACCCCTTTGAGCAACCTGTTCTAATAGGGAAGTCCTATATCTTAAAATTAATTCATCAAGTTGATGAGAAAATTCATGGGCGTTCTACTGGGCCCTACTCACTTGTTACACAACAACCGGTTAGAGGAAGAGCCAAGCAAGGGGGACAACGAGTAGGAGAAATGGAAGTTTGGGCTTTAGAAGGATTTGGTGTTGCTCATATTTTACAAGAGATACTTACTTATAAATCTGACCATCTTATAGCTCGCCAAGAAATACTTAATGCTACGATCTGGGGAAAAAGAATACCTAATCATGAGGATCCTCCAGAATCTTTTCGAGTGCTCGTTCGAGAACTACGATCTTTGGCTCTAGAACTGAATCATTTCCTTGTATCTGAAAAGAACTTCCAGGTTAATAGGGAGGAAGTTTGATCGGAATAAATATAAATTCTTTTCTTATTTCTATTTTATGATTGACCAATATAAACATCAACAACTTCAAATTGGACTCGTTTCCCCTCAACAAATAAAGGCTTGGGCTAACAAAAACCTACCTAATGGAGAAGTCGTTGGCGAAGTCACAAGGCCCTCTACTTTTCATTATAAAACCGATAAACCAGAAAAAGATGGATTGTTTTGCGAAAGAATCTTTGGACCCATAAAAAGCGGGATTTGCGCTTGTGGCAATTCTCGAGCGAGCGGAGCTGAAAACGAAGACGAAAGATTTTGCCAAAAATGCGGGGTCGAATTTGTGGATTCTCGGATACGAAGATATCAAATGGGATACATCAAACTCGCATGTCCCGTGACTCATGTGTGGTATTTGAAAGGTCTTCCTAGTTATATCGCGAATCTTTTAGATAAACCTCTTAAGAAGTTGGAGGGCCTAGTATACGGCGATTTCTCTTTTGCTAGGCCCAGCACTAAAAAACCCACTTTTTTACGATTACGAGGTTTATTCGAAGAGGAAATTGCATCCTGTAACCACAGCATTTCTCCCTTTTTTTCTACCCCCGGCTTTGCAACATTTCGAAATCGGGAAATTGCGACAGGAGCAGGTGCTATTAGAGAACAATTAGCAGATTTGGATTTGCGAATTATTATAGAGAATTCTTTGGTCGAATGGAAGGAATTAGAAGACGAGGGGTATAGTGGAGATGAGTGGGAAGATAGAAAAAGACGAATAAGAAAAGTTTTTTTGATTAGACGCATGCAATTGGCGAAACATTTTATTCAAACAAATGTAGAACCAGAATGGATGGTTTTGTGCTTATTACCGGTTCTTCCTCCCGAATTGAGACCTATTGTTTATAGGTCTGGAGATAAAGTAGTGACTTCAGACATTAATGAACTTTATAAGAGAGTTATCCGTCGGAACAACAATCTTGCCTATCTATTAAAAAGAAGTGAATTAGCGCCAGCAGATTTAGTAATGTGCCAGGAAAAATTGGTACAAGAAGCCGTGGATACACTTCTTGATAGTGGGTCCCGCGGGCAACCGACGAGGGATGGTCACAATAAAGTATACAAATCACTTTCAGATGTAATTGAAGGTAAAGAGGGAAGGTTTCGCGAGACTCTGCTTGGGAAACGGGTCGATTACTCGGGGCGTTCTGTCATTGTTGTGGGTCCTTCGCTTTCATTACATCAATGTGGATTACCTCTAGAGATAGCAATAAAGCTTTTTCAGCTATTTGTAATTCGCGATTTAATCACGAAACGCGCCACTTCTAATGTAAGGATTGCTAAAAGGAAAATTTGGGAAAAAGAACCCATTGTATGGGAAATACTTCAAGAAGTTATGCGGGGACATCCTGTACTGTTAAATAGAGCACCTACCCTGCATAGATTAGGCATACAGGCCTTTCAACCCACTTTAGTAGAGGGGCGTACTATTTCTTTACACCCATTAGTGTGTAAGGGTTTCAATGCGGACTTTGATGGAGATCAAATGGCTGTTCATCTACCTTTATCCTTGGAAGCTCAGGCAGAAGCCCGTTTACTTATGTTTTCTCATATGAATCTCTTATCTCCCGCTATTGGGGATCCTATTTGCGTACCAACCCAAGACATGCTTATCGGGCTTTATGTATTAACGATTGGAAAGCGTCGAGGTATTTGTGCAAATAGATATAATAGTTGCAGAAACTACCCAAATCTAAAAGTAAATTACAATAATAATAATAATTTTAAATATAGGAAAGATAAAGAACCCCATTTTTCTAGTTCTTATGATGCACTGGGAGCTTATAGACAAAAACTAATCAGTTTAGATAGTCCCTTGTGGCTACGATGGAACCTGGATCAACGCGTCATTGGGTCAAGAGAAGTTCCGATTGAAGTTCAATATGAATCTTTGGGGACTTATCATGAGATTTATGCCCACTATCTAATAATGGGAAATAGAAAAAAAGAAATTCGTTCGATATACATTCGAACCACTCTTGGTCATATTTCTTTTTATAGAGAAATAGAGGAAGCCATACAAGGATTTAGTCAGGCCTATTCATACACTACCTAAACAAGAAAGTTAGATTCGGCGATGCCCCTCCCCTTTCGGGGGGCATTCCGATTTCCCTAGTATCATCATTATTTGCCACGCGAATCCAGATTGAGATTGAGGCAATTAAGTTAATTAAATTTTCGAATCACTGACTCAGGCCCATTGTCGAATCCTACTCAGCAATTGTCGAATCCTACTCAGCCGAAAAGGGGGTACTTATGTATGGCGGAACGGGCCAATCTGGTCTTTCATAATAAAGAGATAGACGGAACTGGTATGAAACGACTTATTAGCAGATTAATAGATCATTTTGGAATGGGATATACATCCCATATACTGGATCAACTAAAGACTCTGGGCTTCCATCAAGCCACTACTACATCGATTTCGTTAGGAATCGAGGATCTTTTAACAATACCCTCTAAGGGATGGTTAGTCCAAGACGCGGAACAACAGAGTTTTCTTTTGGAGAAACACTATTATTATGGGGCTGTACACGCGGTAGAAAAATTACGCCAATCTGTTGAGATATGGTATGCGACAAGTGAATATTTGAAACAAGAAATGAATTCAAATTTTCGGATAACGGATCCTTCTAATCCAGTCTATCTAATGTCTTTTTCAGGAGCCAGAGGAAATGCATCTCAAGTACACCAATTAGTAGGTATGAGAGGATTAATGTCGGACCCTCAAGGACAAATGATTGATTTACCTATTCAAAGCAATTTACGCGAGGGACTTTCTTTGACAGAATATATAATTTCCTGCTATGGAGCCCGCAAAGGGGTTGTAGATACTGCTGTGCGAACAGCAGATGCTGGATATCTTACACGTAGACTTGTTGAAGTAGTTCAACATATTATTGTGCGTAGAAGAGATTGTGGTACTATCCGAGGTATTTCTGTAAGTCCTCAAAATGGGATGACGGAAAAACTTTTTGTCCAAACACTAATTGGTCGTGTATTAGCAGACGATATATATATCGGTTCACGATGCATTGCCGCGCGAAATCAAGATATTGGAATTGGATTAGTCAATCGATTCATAACTGCCTTTCGAGCACAACCATTTCGAGCACAACCAATATATATTAGAACCCCCTTTACTTGCCGAAGCACTTCTTGGATCTGTCAATTATGCTATGGCCGGAGTCCTACTCATAGTGATCTGGTCGAATTGGGAGAAGCCGTAGGTATTATTGCAGGTCAATCAATTGGGGAGCCAGGGACTCAACTAACATTAAGAACTTTTCATACTGGCGGAGTATTCACAGGGGGTACTGCCGACCTTGTACGATCCCCTTCGAATGGAAAAATAAAATTCAATGAGAATTTGGTTCACCCCACACGTACCCGTCATGGGCAGCCTGCTTTTCTATGTTATATAGACTTGCATGTAACTATTCAGAGTCAAGATATTCTATATAGTGTGAATATTCCCTCAAAAAGCTTGATTCTAGTGCAAAATGATCAATATGTAAAATCCGAACAAGTAATTGCGGAGATTCGTGCCGGAACGTCCACTTTACATTTTAAAGAAAGGGTACAAAAGCATATTTATTCTGAATCAGACGGCGAAATGCACTGGAGTACTGATGTTTACCATGCGCCCGAATATCAATATGGTAATCTTCGCCGATTACCAAAAACAAGCCATTTATGGATATTGTCAGTAAGTATGTGCAGATCCAGTATAGCGTCTTTTTCACTCCACAAGGATCAAGATCAAATGAATACTTATGGTAAAAAAGATAGGGAAATTCTTGATTATTCAACGTCGGATCGAATCATGTCCAATGGCCATTGGAATTTTATCTATCCTTCTATTTTTCAAGATAATTCAGATTTGTTGGCGAAAAAGCGAAGAAATAGGTTCGTCATTCCATTACAATATCATCAAGAACAAGAGAAAGAACTAATATCCTGTTTTGGGATTTCGATTGAAATCCCCCTTATGGGTGTTTTACGTAGAAATACTATTTTTGCTTATTTTGACGATCCCCGATACAGAAAAGATAAAAAGGGTTCAGGAATTGTTAAATTTAGATATAGGACCCTAGAAGAAGAATATAGGACTCGAGCGGAAGACTCAGAAGAGGAATATGAGACCCTAGAAGACGAATACAGGACCCGAGAGGACGAATATGAATATGAAACCCTAGAAGAATCTAAATATGGAATCCTAGAAGACGAATACGAATATGAAACCCTAGAAGACGAATATGGGAGCCCAGAAAACGAATATGGGAACCCAGAGAACGAATATAGGACTTTAGAGAAAGACTCAGAAGAGGAATATGGGAGCCCAGAGAGCAAATATAGGACCCAAGAGGACGAATATGGAACTCTAGAGGAAGACTCAGAAGACGAATATGGCAGCCCCGGGGAAAGCGCAGAGGAAAAATATGGTACTTTAGAGGAAGACTCAGAAGAAGATTCAGAGGACGAATACGAGAGCCCAGAGGAAGATTCCATCTTAAAAAAAGAGGGTTTGATTGAGCATCGAGGAACAAAAGAATTTAGTCTAAAATACCAAAAAGAAGTAGATCGGTTTTTTTTCATTCTTCAAGAACTTCATATCTTGCCGAGATCTTCATCCCTAAAGATACTTGACAATAGTATTATTGGAGTGAATACACAACTCACAAAAAATACAAGAAGTCGACTAGGCGGACTGGTCCGAGTGAAGAGAAAAAAAAGCCATACGGAACTCAAAATATTTTCCGGAGATATTCATTTTCCTGAAGAGGCGGATAAGATATTAGGTGGCTGTTTGATACCGCCAGAAAGACAAAAAAAAGATTCTAAGGAATCAAAAAAAAGGAAAAATTGGGTCTATGTTCAACGGAAAAAAATTCTCAAGAGCAAGGAAAAGTATTTTGTTTCCGTTCGCCCTACAGTGGCATATGAAATGGACGAAGGAAGAAATTTAGCAACACTTTTCCCGCAGGATCTCTTGCAAGAAGAAAATAATCTCCAAATTCGACTTGTCAATTTTATTTCTCATGAAAATAGCAAGTTAACTCAAAGAATTTATCACACAAATAGTCAATTTGTTAGAACTTGCTTAGTAGTGAATTGGGAACAAGAAGAAAAAGAAAAGGCTGGTGCTTCCCTTGTTGAGGTAAGAGCAAATGATCTTATTCGCGATTTCCTAAGAATTGAGTTAGTCAAGTCCACTATTTCGTATACACGAAAAAGGTATGGTAGGACAAGTGCAGGACCGATTCCCCATAATAGGTTAGATCGCGCCAATATCAATTCTTTTTATTCCAAGGCGAAGATTGAATCACTTAGCCAACATCCAGAAGCTATTGGCACTTTGTTGAATCGAAATAAAGAATACCACTCTTTGATGATTTTGTCGGCATCCAACTGTTCTCGAATTGGTTTATTCAAGAATTCAAAACATCCCAATGCGATAAAAGAATGGAATCCTAGAATTCCTATTCGAGAAATTTTTGGGCCCTTAGGCGCTATTGTAGCTAGTATATCGCATTTTTCTTCATCTTACTATTTACTAACGCATAATAAAATCCTGTTAAAAAAATATTTGTTCGTTGACAATTTAAAACAAACCTTCCAAGTACTTCAAGAACTTAAATACTCTTTAATAGATGAAAATAAAAGGATTTCTAATTTCGATAGTAACATAATGTTGGATCCATTCCTTTTGAATTGTCACTTTGTCCATCATGATTCTTGGGAAGAGACATTGGCAATAATTCACCTTGGACAATTTATTTGTGAAAATGTATGTCTATTTAAATCGCACATAAAAAAATCCGGTCAAATTTTCATTGTAAATATGAATTCCTTTGTTATAAGAGCAGCTAAACCTTATTTGGCCACTACAGGAGCAACTGTTAATGGTCATTATGGAGAAATCCTTTACAAGGGAGATAGGTTAGTTACGTTTATATATGAAAAATCGAGATCTAGTGACATAACGCAAGGTCTTCCAAAAGTGGAACAAATCTTTGAAGCGCGTTCAATTGATTCATTATCCCCGAATCTCGAAAGGAGAATTGAGGATTGGAATGAGCGTATACCAAGAATTCTTGGGGTCCCTTGGGGATTCTTGATTGGAGCTGAGCTAACCATAGCCCAAAGTCGTATCTCTTTGGTTAATAAAATCCAAAAGGTTTATCGATCCCAAGGGGTACAGATCCATAATAGACATATAGAGATTATTATACGCCAAGTAACATCAAAAGTGCGGGTTTCCGAAGATGGAATGTCTAATGTTTTTTCGCCTGGGGAATTAATCGGACTATTGCGAGCGGAACGAGCAGGACGAGCTTTGGATGAATCGATCTATTATCGGGCAATCTTATTGGGAATAACAAGGGCTTCCCTGAATACCCAAAGTTTCATATCTGAAGCAAGTTTTCAAGAAACTGCTCGAGTTTTAGCAAAAGCTGCCCTACGAGGTCGCATTGATTGGTTGAAAGGCTTGAAAGAAAACGTAGTTCTGGGGGGGATTATACCTGTTGGTACCGGATTCCAAAAATTTGTGCATCGTTCCCCACAAGACAAGAACCTTTATTTCGAAATAAAAAAAAAAAATCTATTCGCGTCGGAAATGAGAGATTTTTTGTTTCTCCATACAGAATTAGTTTCTTCAGATTCTGACGTAACAAACAATTTTTATGAGACATAAGAACCCCCATAAAAATATTTTTTACTTTACTAGACTTTTGAACTTAGAACACTAACAGGTCAAATTTTAGATTTTTAAGATTTTTATTTTAATAAGTAAAACAAGTCAGTTAATTCATTAAGGTGGTTATGTTTATACCATGTATCAATGGCCAACTCTTATCTTAGTACAAGGTTCTCTCGGAACAATTATTATTTATTTCAAGCTATTTCGGATCTTTCTTAATCTTCAAAAAGAACTAAATTCCGTAATGGAATGGTAGGATTAAAAAAAAGGAAGTGTGGAAAAAATGACAAGAAGATATTGGAACATTAATTTGAAAGAGATGATAGAAGCAGGAGTTCATTTTGGTCATGGTATTAAGAAATGGAATCCTAAAATGGCCCCTTACATTTCGGCAAAGCGTAAAGGTACTCATATTATAAATCTCGCTAGAACGGCTCGTTTTTTATCAGAAGCTTGTGATTTAGTTTTTGATGCAGCAAGTCAGGGAAAAAGTTTCTTAATTGTTGGTACCAAAAAAAGAGCAACAGATTTAGTAGCATCAGCTGCAATAAGGGCTCGTTGTCATTATGTTAATAAAAAGTGGTTCAGTGGTATGTTAACGAATTGGTCGATTACGAAAACTAGACTTTCTCAATTTAGAGACTTAAGAGCAGAAGAAAAAATGGGAAAATTCCACCATCTCCCAAAAAGAGATGTGGCAATCTTGAAGAGAAAATTATCTACTTTGCAAAGGTATCTCGGCGGGATCAAATATATGACGAGATTGCCAGACATTGTGATCGTCCTTGATCAGCAAAAAGAGTATATAGCTCTTCGGGAATGTGCCATTTTGGGGATTCCTACTATTTCTTTAGTCGATACAAATTGTGACCCGGATCTCGCGAATATATCGATTCCAGCCAACGATGACACTATGACTTCAATTCGATTGATTCTTAACAAATTAGTATTTTCAATTTGTGAGGGCCGTTCTCTCTATATAAGAAATCGTTGATTAAGAATATATAGTGAATTCTTGGGCAACTGCGTAAATTTATGGAATCACTTACTTTACTATATCTTTTTTTTTGCATAGAATTTTTTTTGCATAGAAAAAAGAAGGGGAATATTGATATATATTAGAGGGTATTGATATATATTATGATCTGATGTGCTTTCTTGGTATCCTAAATATAAGATTAATACTTCAAGTTGCTGAGTTGAGAAAGAGATGGTTGAATCAAAAGAATTCCTTTTTTGAAGTTCAATTTTTATCAGAGGACAATATGAATATTATACCTTGTTCCATTAAAACACTCAAGGGGTTATACGATATATCGGGTGTAGAAGTAGGCCAACACTTCTATTGGCAAATAGGAGGTTTCCAAATTCATGCCCAAGTACTCATCACTTCTTGGGTCGTAATTACTATCTTGCTAGGTTCAGTTGTCATAGCTGTTCGGAATCCACAAACCATCCCGACCGACGGTCAGAATTTTTTTGAATATGTCCTTGAGTTTATTCGAGACTTGAGCAAAACTCAGATTGGAGAAGAATATGGTCCCTGGGTTCCCTTTATTGGAACTATGTTCCTTTTTATTTTTGTTTCGAATTGGTCGGGTGCTCTTTTACCTTGGAAAATTATAGAGTTACCCCATGGGGAATTAGCAGCGCCCACGAATGATATAAATACTACTGTTGCTTTAGCTTTACTCACGTCAGCGGCATATTTTTATGCTGGTCTTAGCAAAAAAGGATTGAGCTATTTCGAGAAATATATTAAACCAACTCCAATCCTTTTACCAATTAACATCCTAGAAGATTTCACAAAACCATTATCGCTTAGCTTTCGACTTTTCGGGAATATATTGGCGGATGAATTAGTCGTTGTTGTTCTTGTTTCTTTAGTCCCCTTAGTAATCCCTATACCGGTCATGTTTCTTGGATTATTTACAAGCGGTATTCAAGCTCTTATTTTTGCAACATTAGCCGCAGCCTATATAGGTGAATCCATGGAGGGTCATCATTGAATTGACTCTTTTTGGAAATAGTATTTTTTTTTTTTGCAGCTTAGCTCAATTCATGCATGGTTCCAGATAATCTGCTTGGTTGCAAAAAAATAGTTAGAAATGCGTATGAATATATAGCCTAGAGTTGTAGGAGAGAGAATAGAATAGACTATATTATGGAATTTTCAAAGTATATATGCATTAAGGAGGGTGGAGTCAGGCTAGATCTATACTATAATATCCTTAATGTCTATAAGTGGAGTCCTCTTTTATGCAGGTTTCCACTTTAAGCAATGATTTTAGAATCCGATTCAATAGAAAATGAGAAAATATGCAAACAAAATAGAAGAAACAAATGTATATATATAGGATATTATATTATATATTCCTAGGTTAGATTCATTATCTAATCCGATATATGGATATGGAATTCCCTTCTATGTAGTTCGGACAATTCACATTATCATTTCAATTTGATTTCAATTTGTACTTTTTAGTTACTTTACTTCTCCCCAATAGAGCTTAGAAGTAAGAATTTATTGGTTGATTGTATCCTTAACCATTTCTTTTTTTTGACACGAGGAACTACTCACCATGAATCCACTAATTGCTGCTGCTTCTGTTATTGCTGCTGGATTGGCCGTAGGGCTTGCTTCTATTGGACCTGGAGTTGGTCAAGGTACTGCTGCAGGACAAGCTGTAGAAGGTATTGCGAGACAGCCAGAAGCAGAAGGTAAAATACGAGGTACTTTATTGCTTAGTCTAGCTTTTATGGAAGCTTTAACAATTTATGGACTAGTTGTGGCACTAGCGCTTTTATTTGCGAACCCTTTTGTTTAATCTTAAAAAAAAAATTCTTTCGATTTCGATTAGATACTTTTTTCTTTTTTTAGTAAATTGGTATTTGCTTCCACAATTCCAATTATATCAATACTTTATTTAATTTACTCCTATTTATTACTCCTGGAATTATCTATTTATCGGGACAGATAATACCCCATTCTAGGAAGGGCTGAGTTGAGTATTATTAATTTAGAAGATATGCTCACCTTCTTATTTCCCGTCCTTAGTTTAGGAAAGTGGAAAGTTTTTTCCTTTTATTTTAGGAATTTTGGGAACAGAACATTTCAACAAAGGAAGTCTTTCACCGGTCAAACAAGACGTAAGACTTAATCTAAAAGAAATTACTAGATTGAATCTATTTGCATTAAAAAAACCGATCAAAAAAGGGCGAGCGAAGTAAGTGATCGAAAAACTTTGTTCTTTGTTCGTCCTATCTATAAGAGGAGAGCATATGAAAAATGTAACCCATTCTTTCGTTTTTTTAGCTCACTGGCCATCCGCTGGCAGTTTCGGGCTTAATACCGATATTTTAGCAACAAATCTAATAAATCTAACTGTAGTGGTTGGTGTTTTGATTTTTTTTGGAAAGGGAGTGTGTGCGAGTTGTCTATTTCAAGAATAGATTGGATCTATCCGGCTGCACTTTATAATATTTTTTAGTATTTTTCGGATAAATAAGAAAAGGGTGCACGATCTCGACGAATTACTTCTGAATAAATTCAGAAATCATATGGAAGAACCATAGCATTTCGCGACTCATTGGTAAATCAACTTTGATTCTCTATAAACCAAGAATGTGAGACCATTAACACGGTTAAAGCTAAACTGCTTGAAGTCCAGGCAAAAAGAGGTACTCTTTCTACAACTATATTAGTATTAGTACCAATTTAAACGGGAAATAGCTAATGTAAAATTTATCTGATATAGAACACTCATATCGATAAAATGGTTTGAACTATTTACTAGAAAAAAAAGGGGGCACCCTGCCCTTTTTGTTAACCAATGCCGAATCGACGACCTATGTATAAAAAAGAGAAATTTTTTGGATTTGAAGAAAAAAAAAATAAAAAAGAATTCTATTAATTTTCATTTTCCATTTATTTAGTTAGTTTTTCTTAATGAAATTGAAATTATTAACTAGAGGGCAAATAAAAATAAAGAAACAACTTTGCTGACCATGATATATTTTTATCTAGGCGGAAGAGTCCTCTTAATATTTATCTAGTCTTATATAGGTTTCGGTATATTGAAATATAAACATAAAAAAGAAGATAGAGGATAGGCTCATTACTTAAAAAAAAGATATGGAAATAGCTATAGAAAAAAAAAAAGGAGCGTGAGAGCCAAATGAATCGAAAGATTCATGTTTGGTTCGGGAAGAGATCATAAAAGTTGTAAACTTACAAAATAATCTACTTTCATTAAAAGATTTATTAGATAATCGAAAACAGAGGATCTTGAGTACTATTCGAAATTCAGAAGAATTGCGTAGAGGGACCATTGAGCAACTCGAAAAAGCTCGGATTCGATTACAGAAAGTCGAACTAGAAGCGGATGAGTATCGAATGAATGGATACTCTGAGATAGAACGAGAAAAAGCAAATTTGATTAATGCTACTTCTATTAGTTTGGAACAATTGGAAAAGTCTAAAAACGAAACCCTTTATTTTGAAAAACAAAGGGCAATGAATCAGGTCCGACAGCGGGTTTTCCAACAGGCCGTACAAGGAGCTCTAGGAACTCTGAATAGTTGTTTGAATACCGAGTTACATTTCCGTACGATTCGTGCTAATATTGGCATTCTCGGGTCCCTGGAATGGAAGAAATAATTAAATTAATTAGGCCTTGAACTTCTACTTTCGTTTAGAATTTAGGCATTATTTTTCCCCTTGCTTCCGAAAAAAGAGTCAAGAAACACTAATGGCAACCCTTCGAGTCGACGAAATTCATAAAATTCTCCGCGAACGTATTGAACAATATAATAGGAAAGTAGGGATTGAGAATATAGGTCGCGTAGTTCAAGTGGGGGATGGGATTGCTCGTATTATAGGTCTTGGTGAAATAATGTCAGGTGAATTAGTCGAATTTGCAGAAGGTACTAGGGGTATTGCTCTGAATTTGGAATCCAAAAATGTTGGGATTGTATTAATGGGCGATGGGTTGATGATACAAGAGGGAAGTTTTGTAAAAGCAACAGGAAGAATTGCTCAGATACCCGTGAGTGAGGCTTACTTGGGTCGTGTTGTAAATGCTCTGGCTAAACCTATTGATGGGAAAGGCGAAATTATAGCTTCCGAATCTCGCTTAATTGAATCTCCTGCTCCAAGTATAATTTCCAGGCGTTCCGTATACGAACCTCTTCAAACAGGGCTTATTGCTATCGATTCGATGATCCCTATAGGGCGCGGTCAGCGAGAGTTAATTATTGGGGAC
The DNA here is from genome assembly GCF_056163025.1 of Triticum urartu. Classification (NCBI taxonomy): domain Eukaryota; kingdom Viridiplantae; phylum Streptophyta; class Magnoliopsida; order Poales; family Poaceae; genus Triticum; species Triticum urartu. The sequence goes on along the minus strand of NW_028259797.1, from coordinate 35,604 downwards.
AGACAGACTGGCAAAACAGCAGTAGCCACAGATACAATTCTCAATCAAAAAGGGCAAGGTGTAATATGTGTTTATGTAGCTATCGGTCAAAGAGCATCCTCCGTAGCTCAAGTAGTAACTACTTTCCATGAGGAGGGGGCCATGGAATACACTATTGTAGTAGCTGAAATGGCGGATTCACCTGCTACATTACAATACCTCGCTCCTTATACGGGAGCAGCCCTGGCTGAGTATTTTATGTACCGCGAACGGCATACTTTAATAATTTATGATGATCTCTCCAAACAGGCACAAGCTTATCGCCAAATGTCCCTTCTATTAAGAAGACCTCCCGGACGTGAGGCTTATCCAGGGGATGTTTTTTATTTGCATTCACGCCTTTTAGAAAGAGCCGCTAAATTAAATTCTCTTTTAGGCGAAGGAAGTATGACCGCTTTACCAATAGTTGAGACTCAATCTGGAGACGTTTCCGCCTATATTCCTACTAATGTAATCTCCATTACAGATGGACAAATATTCTTATCTGCGGATCTATTCAATGCCGGAATTCGACCCGCTATTAATGTGGGTATTTCTGTTTCCAGAGTAGGATCCGCGGCTCAAATTAAAGCCATGAAACAAGTAGCTGGCAAATCAAAATTGGAACTAGCGCAATTCGCAGAGTTACAAGCCTTTGCACAATTCGCCTCTGCTCTCGATAAAACAAGTCAGAATCAATTGGCAAGGGGTCGACGATTAAGGGAATTGCTTAAACAATCCCAGGCAAATCCTCTCCCAGTGGAAGAGCAGATAGCTACTATTTATACCGGAACAAGAGGATATCTTGATTCGTTAGAAATTGAACAGGTAAATAAATTTCTGGATGAGTTACGTAAACATCTAAAAGATACTAAACCTCAATTCCAAGAAATTATATCTTCTAGCAAGACATTCACCGAGCAAGCGGAAATCCTTTTGAAGGAAGCTATTCAGGAACAGCTGGAACGGTTTTCTCTTCAGTAACAAATAAATTTTGCATGTCTACTCTTGTTAGTAGAATAGGAATCGTTGAGAAAGCTTTTTCATTTGAATCATGCAAAAAAGTTTTCTTTGTTTTTAGTTTAGTATAGTTATTTAAAGAATAGATAGAAATAAGATTGCGTCCAATAGGATTTGAACCTATACCAAAGGTTTAGAAGACCTCTGTCCTATCCATTAGACAATGGACGCTTTTCTTTCATATTTTATTCTTTCTTTTATTTTTTTGCTTCTTCCGAGAAAAAACTGTTAGACCAAAACTCTTTTAGGAAATCAAAAAATCCAGATACAAATGCATGATGTATATATTATATCATGCATATATCATAAAGAAGGAGTATGGAGGCGGTAGTGGGAATCGAACCCGCAACCCCAAGGTTATGAGCCTTATGAGCTACCAAACTGCTCTATACTCTTAAACTAAAGAGGGGTAACTAGTGGATAAAAGAGGGTTGGATACGCCCCTCTACCAATATCTATACAAATAGAATAGTCCATTTATACAGAATGGTAAAGAGGGCTCCTCTATGATTATCAATTCCAGAAATCCATACAAATACGAAAGGGTATTTTATCCTTACCAACTGGATCTTGTTGCACCCGGTAACAAACATTCATAAACCATTTCTCGAAGTACGTGTCCGGATAGCCCAAAATGTCGATAGTTAGCTCTAGGTCTTCCGGTCAAAAAACAACGTCGATGAAGGCGTGTAGGTGCACTATTACGCGGTAGGGATTGCAATTTTTCTCGCATTTTCGTTTTTTCACTCAAACTCAAGGGAGAAACTTTGCTTCTTATCTTTTTTTTTAAAGATTGACGAATCAAATGATATTTCTGTTCTAATTTCTGCCGCTTCTTCTCCCTCTGAATCAAACTTTTTTTTGCCATAATGTGTCGTTGCTATTATTACCAAGTATACGGTTCTAATCCTAGATGGAAAAATAAATAGAAAAAGAAATCTAAAAAGGCAGATCCTCCCTCTCTATCAAGAGTAATGAACTAGGTGCTGATACAGTACAAAAAAACAAACTAAATTAACCAAACTTGCCTGATGTTGAGGCAATCAAGAAAGCTGCATAAGTGAATATATAACCCACGGAAAAGTGAGCTAATCCAACCAATCTTGCTTGCACAATGGAAAGAGCCACGGGCTTATCTCTCCAGCGAATTAAATTAGCTAAAGGTGTGCGTTCATGAGCCCATGCTAAAGTCTCAATTAATTCCTGCCAATACCCCCGCCAGGAAATTAAGAACATAAATCCAGTAGCCCAAACAAGATGTCCAAATAAGAACATCCACGCCCATACCGATAAACTATTCATCCCAAAAGGATTATATCCATTGATAAGTTGTGAAGAGTTTAACCATAGGTAATCTCTTAACCATCCCATCAAATAAGTGGAGGATTCATTAAATTGTGAAACGTTGCCCTGCCATAATGTGATATGTTTCCAATGCCAATAAAAAGTAACCCACCCAATGGTATTTAACATCCAGAAAACTGCCAAATAAAATGCGTCCCAAGCAGAAATATCACAAGTACCGCCGCGCCCTGGGCCGTCACAAGGAAAACTATATCCAAAATCCTTTTTATCTGGCATTAATTTGGAACCGCGTGCATCTAAAGCGCCCTTTACTAAAATCAATGTAGTTGTATGCAAACCTAGAGCAATAGCATGATGAACCAAGAAATCCCCAGGTCCTATTGTTAAGAAAAGCGAATTACTATTCTCATTAACAGCATTCAACCATCCGGGCAACCATAGGCTTCGACCCGCATTGAAAGCGGGGCCATTCGTTGAAGATAAGAGTATATCGAACCCATATGTCGTCTTGCCATGAGCAGATTGTATCCATTGGGCAAATATAGGTTCGATCAAGATTTGCTTTTCTGGAGTACCAAAAGCAAGCATGACGTCGTTATGAACATAAAGGCCCAAGGTATGGAATCCTAGAAAGAGGCTAGCCCAACTTAAATGAGATATGATAGCTTCTTTATGGTCTAACATTCTTGCCAATACATTATCCTCATTCTGTTCCGGATTGTAATCCCTAATGAAAAAAATAGCTCCATGAGCAAAAGCCCCTGTCATGATGAACCCTGCAATATATTGGTGATGAGTATATAAAGCAGCTTGAGTAGTAAAGTCTTGTGCTATGAATGCATAAGGAGGTAAAGAGTACATATGTTGAGCTACTAAGGAAGTAATAACCCCTAAAGAAGCTAGAGCAAGACCTAACTGAAAATGAATCGAATTGTTGATTGTGTCATAAAGGCCCTTATGCCCACGCCCTAATCGACCCCCCGGAGGAGTATGCGCTTCTAAAAGATCTTTAATACTGTGCCCAATTCCGAAGTTAGTTCGATACATGTGACCGGCAATGAGAAAAATAAATGCAATAGCTAAATGATGGTGAGCCATATCGGTCAGCCACAAACTTTGTGTTTGTGGATGGAATCCCCCAAGAAGAGTTAGAATGGCAGTTCCCGCTCCTTGAGCGGTACCAAATAAATGATTACTCGAATCAGGGTTTTGGGCATAAAGATTCCATTGACCCGTCAAAAGGGGTCCCAACCCCTGGGGATAGGGTAATACATCTAAGAAATTATTCCATCGAACGTACTCCCCCCTGGATGCGGGAATAGCAACATGAACTAAATGTCCTGTCCAAGCCAAAGAACTTACCCCGAAAAGTCCTGACAAATGATGATTGAGACGAGATTCCGCGTTTTTGAACCACGAAAGGCTTGGTTTCCATTTGGGTTGTAGATGTAACCAACCCGCTATTAAGGACAGCGTAGAAAGAAATAATAGAAAAAGAGCTCCAGTATAAAGATCCTCATTGGTGCGTAATCCTATTGTATACCACCACTGATAAACTCCAGAATAAGCAATATTCACTGGACCAGCAGCACCTCCTCGAGTAAAGGCTTCCACAGCGGGTTGACCAAAATGAGGATCCCAAATCGCATGAGCAATAGGTCTTACGTGTAAAGGATCCTGTATCCATGATTCAAAATTTCCTTGCCAAGCTACATGAAACAGATTTCCGGACGTCCATAGAAAGATTATTGCTAATTGCCCAAAGTGAGAAGCAAAAATGTTCTGATAAAGACGTTCTTCAGTAATATCATCATGACTTTCGAAATCATGTGCGGTAGCAATACCAAACCAAATACGACGAGTAGTGGGGTCCTGAGCTAAGCCTTGGCTAAACCTGGGAAATCTTAATTCCATAATGCCTTTCAAATCCTCCTAGCCACTATCCTACTGCAATAATTCTCGCTAAGAAGAATGCCCATGTCGTGGCAATTCCACCCAGAAGGTAATGGGTTACTCCTACAGCGCGTCCTTGTATAATGCTCAAGGCTCTAGGCTGAGTAGCAGGAGCAACTTTTAATTTGTTATGAGCCCAAACGATAGATTCAATGAGTTCTTGCCAATAACCACGGCCGCTGAATAAAAACATTAAACTGAAGGCCCAGACAAAATGAGCACCTAAGAAAAAAAGACCATATGCAGATAATGAAGAACCATAAGACTGAATGACTTGCGATGCCTGTGCCCACAAGAAATCTCGAAGCCACCCATTAATCGTAATGGAACTCTGTGCAAAGTTTCCCCCTGTAATATGAGTTACCACCCCTTGATCACTTATAGTACCCCAAACATCCGACTGCATTTTCCAACTGAAATGGAAAATGACTACCGAAATTGCATTGTACATCCAGAATAAACCTAAGAAAACATGATCCCAGGCGGATACTTGACATGTTCCCCCTCGGCCAGGCCCATCGCAAGGAAAGCGAAAACCTAGATTTGCTTTATCGGGTATCAAACGGGAACTCCGAGCAAATAAAACACCTTTCAAAAGTATTAATACAGTCACATGTATGGTAAATGCATGAATGTGATGGACTAAAAAATCTGCGGTTCCTAATGGAATAGGTAACAAAGCCACTTTGCCACCTACTGCTACTAACTCGCCGCCTCCCCACGTTAAGCTAGTACTTGTTGTTGCACCAGGAGCTGTTACGCCAGGCGCAGTAGCATGGATATTTTGTACCCATTGAGCAAAGATAGGTTGTAATTGTATGGCAGTATCCGAAAACATATCTTGTGGACGGCCTAAAGCACTCATGGTATCATTATGAATGTACAAGCCAAAACTGTGAAAACCTAGAAATATACATACCCAGTTAAGGTGGGATATGATTGCATCGCGGTGTCTAAGGACGCGATCTAATAGATCGTTGTATCGAGTAGTTGGATCATAGTCTCTTACCATAAAAATTGCTGCATGTGCAGCAGCACCGACTATTAGAAATCCGCCAATCCACATGTGGTGTGTGAACAAGGAAAGTTGTGTACCATAGTCAGTAGCTAGGTATGGATAGGGAGGCATAGAATACATATGATGAGCTACAACAATGGTTGTAGAGCCTAGCATAGCTAGGTTAAGAGATAATTGAGCATGCCATGACGTTGTTAAGATTTCATAAAGACCCTTATGGCCTTGTCCTGTAAATGGGCCCTTGTGAGCCTCCAAAATATCTTTAAGTCCATGGCCAATACCCCAATTGGTCCTATACATATGACCTGCGATTAGGAAAAGAATAGCAATAGCTAAATGATGGTGCGCAATATCGGTCAGCCAGAGACCACCGGTTACTGGATCTAGTCCTCCGCGAAAAGTCAGAAATTCTGCGTATTTGGACCAATTTAAAGTGAAAAAAGGGGTTGCTCCTTCGGCAAAACTAGGATAAAGTTGAGCCAAAAGGTCCCGATTCAAGATAAATTCATGAGGAAGTGGTATCTCTTTAGGATCCACCCCAGCGTCAAGAAATTGGTTAATTGGTAAAGATACATGAATTTGGTGCCCCGCCCAAGAAAGAGACCCAAGTCCTAATAATCCCGCTAAGTGGTGATTCAACATGGATTCTACATCTTGGAACCAGGCCAATTTGGGAGCGGCTTTGTGATAATGGAACCAACCAGCAAAAAGCATTAACGCTGCAAAAATCAATGCACCAATTGCAGTACAATAGAGTTGTAATTCACTAGTTATTCCAGATGCTCGCCAAAGCTGAAAAAAACCAGAGGTTATTTGGATTCCTCGGAAACCCCCGCCTACATCACCATTCAATATTTCTTGCCCTACTATAGGCCAAACTACCTGAGCACTGGGTCCAATGTGAGTAGGATCACTTAGCCATGCTTCATAATTGGAAAAACGGGCGCCATGAAAGTACATGCCACTCAACCAAAGAAAGATAATGGAAAGTTGCCCGAAATGAGCACTAAAGACTTTTCGAGAAATCTCCTCCAAATCACCAGTATGACTATCGAAATCGTGAGCATCAGCATGTAGGTTCCAGATCCAAGTGGTAGTATCAGGGCCCTTAGCTAGTGTTCTTGAGAAATGGCCGGGTCTGGCCCATTCCTCAAAAGATGTTTTTACAGGATCCCTATCCACAACAATTTTTACTTCTGGTTCCGGCGAACGAATAATCATTAAGTCCTCCTCTTTCCGGACAAGACATACAAAGAGACCCGCCAACTGTCTTTTTAGTGAATCTTTGAAAGATATATATTTTGAAAGATAGATTTTGAAAGATAGATTTTGAAAGATAGATATTGTGATTAGTTCTTTTCTTTACTATCTACCATCCTTCTATTTTTTTTTTAGTTATTCACTGGAGCAATTATATATTGAAGTCAATCCGAGGCAAGTGTTCGGGTCTATTATGACATAAAGATTAGGTGCCTAACGGACATTGTTTATCTTGAAAAACAAATATTTCTCGACGTAAGAAAAAAATCTTTTTTATTTTTAATTTAAGAAACTAGTGTATTTTTTTTGAGGGCATAAGCTCCTATCTATATCTACTTTCCTTGAGCATAATATAGGGTTTTTTATTTGATTCTAAATTCCAAGATAACTCATTAGAATTATTAATAAGATGGTCCTAATATATTAGCAATATTTAGATTGCCCCCTCTTTTTATTCACTTTATTACTTCTATTCTAGACCCTATCCCTATGGTTTATTCTTATGAAATATCATATAAAATAGAAGGTATAAGAAATGGATATAATGAAATTCTTGATTCGATCTTACGACCTAATTTATTTGATTAATGGATCAACAACCAAACCACCCATTTTATGAAAAAGAAGGAGCATGGTCTTATTCAAATTCAAAGCGCTTCGTAATCTTCAACCAGTTCTGTGCTTCAATATAATTTCCCGGAGTAAGCGCTATAGCTTGTTTCCAATATTCAGCAGCTTGATCAAACCAAGCTTCCGCAATTTCCGAATCACCCTGTAGAATGGCCTGTTCTCCTCGGTCGGAATAGGAAGTTCCTTCCCTTAGAACCGTACTTGAGAGTTTCCTACCTCATACGGCTCAGAAATTGCTATCTGAATTTCCCCTATCTTAACTGAATTCGATTTATCAAAAATCGATCCAATTTGTTCTTGGGTTAAGCAGAAGAAATTAATTACCTAAGTTTCAAACCCTAATTTTTATCAATAATCAGTTTGATCTTTTTTCCCACCTTCAGAAGAATGAAGCATAGATAGATATAGAGCCTTCGTTCAAATTTTCTGAGAGGTAACTATCCCGGTTTCATATATGAAATCTCTATAGAATCCTTGAAAAAGACTTTTTTCCATAAGAAAGAAAAAAGAACTTACTATCTTTGGGATCTGATACTACACCGCTGCTTAATCCCTTAGTGGATCGGCTCTATTACATAAGCGGATTCCTAAATTTTGCCCCATATCATGGGATAAGTAAGCAGTTTTTTTTAGTTGTATCGACCCAGTCGCTCACTAATTGATCTTTACGGTGCTTTCTCTATCAATTTGAGAAACTTTATCCATAGAGTAGTAGTATAGGCCATACTTTCTTCGTTTTTTGATTCTCGTGAAGTGTCCTTCCTTCCTACAGCTGATAGGGAAAAATCGTTGTTTTTACGATCCCTATGTAGAAAGCCCTTTTTTTCTAGTATTTACTAGAAAATTTGATCCTCTCTTTTTTTTTTTTCTTTCTATAGTGGAGATAGTCGCACGTAATGACAGATCACGGCCATATTATTAAAAGCTTGCGGTAAGAAGGGGTTTCGTTCTAGTGCCCGGAAATAATATTCCAAAGCCTTTGTATGCTCTCCATTGCTTGTGTGTATAAGGCCTATGTTATAGAGTATATAACTTCGATCATAGGGATCGATTTCTAGTCGCGTAGCTTCATAATAATTTTGCAAAGCTTCCGCATAATTTCCTTCGGATTGAGCCAACATCCGTTACGGTCGTTCATTCTATTCAAAAAATCTCCGTTCCAAAACCGTACATGAGGTTTTCATCTCATACGGCTCCTCCCTTCTGTACATAATAGTACTAAGCGAAATAATCTATAGAATCAAAATAGAATTAGTCCCGTCTCATTATGAACCGAAAGGGGCTGGTATTTTTCCAAGAAATCTCTAGCCAACCTTCCCACAAGAGGTTTTTCTTAACACCAATGAATTCTATTAATGCTAGAGGAAAACGATAGCTCCAATAATTTCTTTGTTCTCAACGCCTCCTATTTAGAGGAATTAGCTACTTCAACGATCTTTGATGGTTATAGGGGTATCCAAAGTACAAACCTGATGGTTGTTTGTTATCCCAACCATTCTTCCCAGCCCTGATACCGATCAGGAAAGGGGTAATTTCTAACAAAGTTTTTCTCTTGTTGATTCCTATTTCTAGGTGTAGTGCTTTTCTCCCCTATGCTGCCTACGGATACTAATAGAGTAGGATTGGCCTGTAATCCATACCATACCATATCCTGTAGGTGTAACCTTTCGCTCAATACTCAAATCTACAATTGAAGTATCTGAAGCCGCATCAATCGAGGATACACGACGGAAGGAATTGTTAGTTCGCCTCACCTTCCCGAAGCGTGGGTTTGTTTGCTTTACAAATTTGGTTCTCTCTATGCCAACCCCCCTCTCTTTTTCGTAAGACTGAGGTATAGGTAGGGCTAAAAAAAAGCAAAAAAAAGAGTCAAATCGCACCATCTCTATAATAAGTAAATGCCTTTTTTTCTCCTGAGGTTGTCGGAATTATTCGCAATAAAATATTGGCTACAATTGAGGAGGTCTTATCAATGAAATTTCCATTTCCACGGGATCTAGGCATAATTCCCAACCCATTCTATATAGAATTGTTTTCATTCCTTCACAAAATAACATAAAAACAAACACATTCGATTCTTATAATTATAAATAGATTGATCCATATGCTCTACTCTAAATCCATATGCTTTAAATGGATAAGAGAGATATGGATTTTCCGCTCAGCTCAAATTGTATCCTTTTCCTTCTGCTTGGACACGAAGAGATATGAAATATTTGACTAAGACTGGATTTCATTCCACTTTCCTATTTCTGAACAACAACTTATGTTATCAACTATTTCGTGTTTTCAAAGTTATTAATTGTCTCATACCCTATTTTTGATTTCGATAGTATGGTGTAGCGTATCTTATGCAAACGGAATTCTAAGGTTTCTTTATTTTATTATGCAATAAGAAGAATTCTTCCATTTTCTTTTTCTTTAGTTGCGGGAAAACCCAAATTAAAACTTTTATTTTATAGCGAGCGCAATTTCTAGTAAAAAATCCTGTATCCTTCCACTTAGATCAAAAGGAATTTTTCCAATAGAACTATGGAACCCCCGAGTGGTTGCGGTTGTACCTGTACTGCAGGAATAAGAAAACTCGCTATTCACTCAGTTTATTTTCCATAATAAGTTATGTAGGAGAGATGGCCGAGCGGTTCAAGGCGTAGCATTGGAACTGCTATGTAGACTTTTGTTTACCGAGGGTTCGAATCCCTCTCTTTCCGTTTTTCTTAATTCATCAACGTTAAGGATCACAATGTATCAAATCAAATAACAATTTTTTCCAGCAATAATATAATATCTTATATTATCTTATTTTGATTTAATAGAAATTAGAAATTCTCTATAGCAAATTACTGTGGTATGTAAAATACACATAGAGGAAAAAAGAAAAAAGGATCCTAATCCTAGGGTTAATCAATTTTAGCTAGTTGATGGGAAAATACAAATTAATGGTAATGGTCTTAGGGCGATTTAGTTCGGGGAAAGGGGAAGGGGAAGAAAATTCTATGAACCTTTCCTTTTTTCGTTAAGTTCAAGTCTGACGAGAGTAATATTCTACAACTAACAACTCATTTATTTTGAGACCGACCCACTTCCTATCTAGGATTTTATTTACTAGTCCTTTATATTCCAACGTGTCAATCGCCAAATGCTTTGGCAATTTCCCCGGGTCCGATGAAGCAATATAATTTTGAACCAGACCTTTTGATCTTTGGTTATCTTTCGTAGTAATAATATCTCGGGGTTTGCAACGAAAACTTGGTATATTGACTATACGACCATTAACTAAAATATGTCTATGGTTGACTAATTGGCGGGCCCCAGGAATGGTTGAAGCCATACCCAATCGAAAAAGGATATTATCCAAACGCATTTCAAGTAATTGTAGTAAAACCTGGCCTGTTGACCTTTTTGCTTTTCCAGCGATATGTACATATCTAAGTAATTGTCGTTCTGTCAGACCATAATGAAAACGCAATTTCTGTTTTTCTTGAAGACGAATACGATATTGCTCCTTTTTCCCAGAATTGAATTTTTTTTTAAGATTACTTCCGGATTTAGGTGTTTTTCTAGTGAGTCCTGGTAAAGCTCCCAGACGGCGTATTTTTTTTAAACGAGGTCCTCGATAACGGGACATGAAGACTCCTTTTTTTATTTTATTGAAATTTCATTTTACACAATTAATTTCATTGTATTTACATTACAGAATACATCGAAATTAAAACTGAATTAAACTACAGGATAAACAGAGTAAAATCAACTAAAGTACCCCAAAAAATGGAATTTCATCAAAATCTTTTTTTTTTGTATATATATTATTTATTTTATTGTTTTGTATCTAGCAAAATTGTAAGGTAAAAAACATAAAAGATCCTGGATTCTCCATTTAATTCGGAAAAAAAGAGATTCTTGTTCGTAGAACATCGATAGAGAAAAAAAAGCCGACTATCGGATTTGAACCGATGACCCTCGCATTACAAATGCGATGCTCTAACCTCTGAGCTAAGTGGGCTTACATAACGGAAATAGTGTAACAAATAGAAATAGGTATAGTATAGGAAATCCGTAAAATCTCAGATATTAGTTATTAATCTTAGCTATTAACTAGTTCTAAATTTGAAGTTATACTTATAAAAATAAAAAAATACTAAAACTTCTTAAAGATAAAGTTAGCTTGATATGCTTAACTATAGGATATTAAAAAATAAAATTATAGAATTTATTGGTATTTTCATTCGATCATTATAGACTTTATTATTTGTTAATAATTTGAGGATTAATATTTCACTAAGGGGAACATAGAGTCAGAGTAAATAAAATTGCTAATTCTGATTAGAAAAAAAGAATAAATATCAAGCGTTATAGTATAATTTTGAATACTATAAAAAAGTAAGACGGGAGGTGGGGGAGATAAAAACTTTTGGATATATTGATTCGGATTGAATTGCAAATACATCAAGGATAGAATCAATTCAATTCTGAATTGCAATAAGCAAGCGAGGTCTCTCAAATAGAGTCGAACTGAACTGCTAGACTACGTTGAGTGATGAACTCAATGATTCAAAAAAAAAACTAAGAGATGGATGAAATTACACAAGGAATCCTGGTCTCAAAGAAGAGGGAAATGGGGATATGGCGAAATCGGTAGACGCTACGGACTTGATTGTATTGAGCCTTGGTATGGAAACCTGCTAAGTGGTAACTTCCAAATTCAGAGAAACCCTGGAATTAAAAAAGGGCAATCCTGAGCCAAATCCGTGTTTTGAGAAAACAAGGGGTTCTCGAACTAGAATACAAAGGAAAAGGATAGGTGCAGAGACTCAATGGAAGCTGTTCTAACGAATCGAGTTAATTACGTTGTGTTGTTAGTGGAATTCCTTCTAGTTCTAAATTAGAGAAAGAGGGGTTTTATACCTTATACATTTAATAAACACGTATAGATACTGACATAGCAAACGATTAATCACAGAACTCATATTATATTCTAATTATAATATAGGTTCTTTATCTTTTTTAAAAATGAAATTAGAAATGATAATGATTATGAAATAAAAAACTCATATCATAATTTTTTTTTTTCATTATTGTGAATCCACTCCAATCGAATATTGAATAATCAAATTCTTCAATTAAAATTCAAAGTTTTCGAGATCTTTAAAAAAGTGGATTAATCGGACGAGGACAAAGAGAGAGTCCCATTCTACATGTCAATACTGACAACAATGAAATTTCTAGTAAAAGGAAAATCCGTCGACTTTATAAGTTGTGAGGGTTCAAGTCCCTCTATCCCCAAATCCTCTTTTATTCCCTAACTATACTATATTATTATTATTTATCCTCTTTTTTTTTTTCTTTTTATCAATGCACTTTTTTTTCTTTTTATCAATGCAATGGGTTTAAGATTCATTAGCTTTCTCATTCTACTCTTTCACAAAGGAATGCGAAGAGAACTCAATGGATCTTATCCTATTCATTGAATAGATTTCTTTTTTATTAGAGTATCGGCAAGAAATCTTGGTTATTCACTCTATTTTTAAGTTTTATTTAAGTAAACCATGCACAATGCATAGGACTACCCCCCCCATTTTCAAATTTAAAATTTGAAATACTTTAATTAATTTTTAGTCCTTTTAATTGACATAGATACAAATACTCTACTAGGATGATGCACAAGAAAAGGTCAGGATAGCTCAGTTGGTAGAGCAGAGGACTGAAAATCCTCGTGTCACCAGTTCAAATCTGGTTCCTGGCAGAGAAAAAAAAAAAAAAGATCCACCGAATAGGTATTGATCCAAATACCTCGAGATGGATTGTGATACATATTCATTAATAATATTTATTCATCTAAGTGGATAAATCTATAATATAAATATAGAGGCACTTCTTTTTCTTTTTAAAGAAGTTTTAAAATATATCTTTTCTTTATGATAAAGAAGGGGGTGAGATTCCCCTTTATTTTTTTGCGTTTCTTAATTTTGTATTCCGCTATTCCGACGAATATTTTTTTAGTCTTGCTTATCTTTATCTTATCTTATTTTCCTAGTTGTGCTAAGTAATGTGCGCGGTACAAAGTTCCTGGTAGAGAACTTCTTTGAGTCATCCTATTTTTCTGTTCATATGAAGGAAATTAATATGCGATTTTCAAAATAGGGGAATCCAAATGAAACCCTTTTTTTGCTCAGTCTATCTGGAATGCTTTTGTATAATTAGGAATTAATTATACATAGGTATTCCGTTTCATCTAGGAAAAGAACCTAAAAATATTCCTTGACTTGAATAAAATCTGGAGTTGTGTTGTATAAGTGAGCATGAATTTCTTATCATTCAATGAGCATCTTGTATTTCATAAAAATTGGGGGTTATATAATCCTTACGTAAGGGCCAGCCTATCCAACTTTCAGGCATTAGGATACGTTTAAGGCGCGGATGATTATCATAAGAGATTCCCACCATATCATAAGATTCGCGTTCTTGAAAATCGGCACTTCTCCAAATCCAGAAGACAGACGGAATTCTAGGATTATCCTTTTGGGCAAAGACTTTTATGCAGACTTCTTCTGGATTATCTATACCATATTGTATTCTCGTAAGATGATACACGCTAGCTAAAGATCCACCGGGTGCTACATCATAAGCACATTGGGAGCGTAAATAATTGTAACCATATACATATAAAATGACAGCAATGGAATCCCAATCCCCTGCTTTTATTTGTAAAGTCTCTATTCCTCGGTGATCAAAGCCCAAAGATCTATGAACCACCTCATGTTTGACTAGCCAATTAGATAACCAACCCTGCTGCATTGTCTTCATCTCTCCCTCTTTGTATAAATATTTCACATTTCGGATGCAAGTTTGAAAGATTGCCCTGCTTTTTATTTTTCTACACAAAAGAGCCCCTCTCCTAATTCACTAATTTGTAGGAAGGTACTGAACTTTTGGATTTGAAAAAAGTTTCAGAAGATATATCTAATGTAGATGGTGATTGATAGAGCAATTCTTGCTCATAAGTTCCTGTATGAGTACTGCGCCTAACATAAAGCTTGTGACTGGTAGTAAAACATCTATTTTTATTTTGAGATAGAGTTTGATCCTCAACTATTTCTCGCGATATCTTCTTACGAAGTTTTGTTAGGGCATCTATAACTGCCTCCGGTTTAGGTGGGCAGCCCGGCAAGTAGACATCCACAGGAATTAACTTATCAACTCCCCGAACAGTACTATAGGAATCCGTACTGAACATTCCCCCTGTAATAGTACAGGCTCCCATAGCAATGACGTATTTTGGTTCAGGCATTTGCTCGTATAATCTCACTAAAGAGGGAGCCATTTTCATTGTTACCGTACCGGCTGTTAAAATTAGGTCTGCTTGCCTAGGACTTGATCTTGGTACCAATCCATAACGATCAAAGTCGAATCGTGAGCCTATTAATGAAGCAAATTCAATGAAACAACAACTGGTACCGTATAGAAGGGGCCATAAACTGGAGAGTCTTGACCAATTCGAAAGATCATTTGGTGTAGTTGAAATAACAGAATTGGAACTTGTTTGGTCAAGTAAGGGAAACTCAATCAAATTCATAACTGTCTCAATAGAATCTTTTCCTTCTTTTTTTTTGTCTAAATATTCAGTTAAGACCATTCCAAGGCTCCTTTTCGCCATGCATAAACTAAACCAACAACTAAGATAAGCACGAAAATCAAAGCTTCGATAAAAACGGATACACCCAATACGTCGAAACTCATTGCCCAAGGGTATAGAAAGACGGTTTCCACATCAAAAACAACAAAAACGAGCGCAAACATATAATAGCGTATTCGGAATTGTACCCAAGCCCCTCCCATGGGTTCTATACCCGATTCATAACTAGAAAGCTTCTCTGGTCCTTCACTAACCGGGGCTAAAAGTCCTGAAATCGAAAATGCCAAAATAGGAATAAGGCTTGCTATTATTAGAAATGTCCAAAAAATATCATATTCGTGAAGCAGAAACATAATGTACTCCCATTAATGTGGAATAGGCGGAACTTAAATTAGTCAATTCAATTCAGCATTGTCAATTTATCCAGAACTTCTCTCTTTTCCTCGGTGAAACAAGAATCTTTTTTGTTCAAACAAAAGCGCTTAGTTTAAGTTTAGCCTTTGTTTCCTCTGTGCTGCATCTTCTTTAAAGATTCATCCAATGGAATCCCAACTCCCTTTCTTTTGGATTTCCATTCTATTTAGATATGGTGTATGTAGATCTAATTCTTATATAAAGAAAACTTTCTCGTTTCACTTTGTCTCGCTTTCTCTAGAATCTCTAGAAAAAAGAATAGCTCTATCCTTTATTTAATATTTAATAATAAAATAATAAGAGACTATTAAATAAAAATGAGAATACTACTAAATTAGAACCTAATTAAGATAGTAGGACTAATCTATGCAGTATAATTAATGAGAAGTAATACTATAAAATAAAAATAAAGAACTCTATTTCAGAACTATGAGACAGAATATTCTGTTTTCTTATTTACTCTTTACTTTATTTTTTCTATTTAAAGTTGATCAATTTACATAATGTATCTATAAACAAAGTAATAAATATACTTAAAACAAAGTAGGAATTCGCAAAATGGATAAAATCATTGCAGTTATTATAGGGAAGTCTAGAGATATCCTATTTGAAGGAGGACGGGATTCAAATCAGGGAAAGGATCCTTTCTTCTATTGATTTGATAGAAATTCGTTTTTCTTTTCCTGTCTGTATGATTTTGATTTTCGATGAATGAGCCTTTGGTAATGCTTTTATCTCTATTCTATGTCGCAGGCGCCTATCCAGTCTATAAACAAATACTAATGAGAAAATGAAAACTATACTAAACTAAAGAAAACATAGGATAGAGATCCTAAAATCTAAAAAAGGGCATATTAGGGCTATACGGATTCGAACCGTAGACCTTCTCGGTAAAACAGATCAAACGGATTATTATCGAAATGATTTGAACTGTTTCAAAGACCCAACATGCATTTTTTTGCATTGGGCTCTTTCATAAACTGATTTAAAGATCAGTTAGTCCACCATAGTTTTTCTTTACGGAAAGATAATGAGATGGCTCCCTGTGCTCTGATTGATTTTTTGTATTATGATCTATCTAGGAGCAATACCAAAGTGTTTCAAAGGAGGATTACCTTGACTTAGGTCTGCCTCCGGTCTAAATTAAATCAACCTAAGTGAAATGGAGTCTCTATCGTTCCACTGCAAGAGTTAACTATGAGACTTCATACACCTTAAAGTTCATAGAACGAAAAGAAGTTTTTTGGAGGCCCTTATCCTCATTACGCCTAGCATTTAGTGGGCTGGATATTTACCTTATCAACTAGCAAATCCATAAGGGTTCTATTTGATTAGGCACCTGAATTGGCACCTGAATCGGACTGAACCGACTGTTTGTCAGGCTACTGTTCTCCTATTCTCTCGAATCTATGAAGTAAGACATTGATTTTGCAATAAGATCGATTATGTTCATTGCATAATAAGCTCCTTTGAAAAGCATTGGCGCACGTGTAAACGAGTTGCTCTACCGAACTGAGCTATAGCCCTTATCAGAGATATCTTAACATATAGATAATTTCTTGTCAAGATGAATATTTTCTAATGCCAGAGGATACCCCTTTGATCTGTATCTGTTTAGTATTTAGTTTAGTATTTAGTATATAACAGACCAATAACAGAGCGGTATTGCTTAGAAAAGGGATTCAATATATAATCGATCGAAGTAATGGGTCTTCCTTTGTGGTGATAAATTGCCTACTTAACTCAGTGGTTAGAGTATTGCTTTCATACGGCGGGAGTCATTGGTTCAAATCCAATAGTAGGTAAGTAGGTAGAAAAATTACTAGATAGCATTGGACTTACTTCGCTTCGCTATCTAATAACTTTTTCTACCCCTCTTCCCTTTTTCTTTGTATCAACTATAAACCACTGGATTGTCTTCAATTGGATGGGGGAATCCAATTGACAGCCTCGATTCGTATCCTAGCTCGTCTGAGAGCGAGCTTCGCTTCAACCAAATCTTTCGTACCCTCAGCTTTACTCAAGTTAGCTTCGGCTATTTCAAGTGCCTTTTGAGCTTCTTCCGGATCAATATCACTACCCAGTTCCGCATCATTTCCTAAAATGATGATCTCATTATTAACTATTCTCGCAAAACCGCTCCACAGAATCGCTGTTAACCATTGGTCGTTGAGGAGGCGTATTCTCAAAGGACCCATATCTACTGCTGTGTTAATGGGGGCGTGGTTTGGTAATACGCCAATTTGGCCACTATTAGTGGATAAAATGATTTCTTTCACTTCACAATCCCAAATAATTCGCTTAGGAGTCAGTACATAAAGATTTAATTTCATTTCTTCGATTTGTTCTCCTCTTCTAAGGTTATAGCTTTCGTGCTAGCTTCATCGATGTTACCCACCAAATAAAAAGCCTGTTCAGGTAGGCCGTCTAATTCTCCGGAAAGGATTAGTTGAAATCCCCTAATAGTTTCCGCAAGAGCAACATACTTTCCTGGAGAACCAGTAAAAACTTCTGCCACAAAGAACGGTTGTGATAAGAAACGCTCAATTTTTCTTGCTCTTGCTACAGTTAAACGATCCTCTTCCGATAATTCATCCAAGCCAAGAATTGCGATAATGTCCTGAAGTTCTTTGTAACGTTGTAAAGTTTCCTTAACTCTTTGCGCAGTTTCATAATGTTCGTTGCCAACGATCCGAGGCTGTAACATAGTCGAGGTTGAATCTAAAGGATCTACTGCTGGATAAATACCCTTGGAAGCTAATCCTCTGGAAAGTACGGTAGTAGCATCCAAATGTGCAAATGTTGTGGCAGGGGCAGGGTCGGTCAAATCGTCTGCAGGTACATAAACTGCTTGAATCGAAGTTATAGATCCCTTTTTAGTAGAAGCAATTCTTTCTTGCAAAGAACCCATTTCTGTACTAAGAGTAGGTTGATAACCCACTGCGGAGGGCATTCTCCCTAATAAAGCGGATACCTCTGATCCTGCTTGAACAAAACGAAAGATATTATCGATAAATAAAAGCACGTCTTGCTTATTAACATCTCGGAAATATTCCGCCATAGTTAGGGCAGTTAAACCAACTCTCATACGAGCTCCCGGTGGTTCATTCATTTGGCCATAGACTAGAGCTACCTTTGATTCCTCAATATTTTTTTCATTAATTACTCCGGATTCCTTCATTTCCATATAAAGATCATTTCCTTCACGAGTCCGTTCCCCTACTCCACCGAATACGGATACGCCCCCATGAGCTTTAGCAATGTTATTGATTAATTCCATGATCAGTACTGTTTTACCTACTCCAGCCCCCCCAAATAGTCCTATTTTTCCTCCACGTCGATAAGGAGCTAAAAGATCGACGACCTTAATACCTGTTTCAAAGATGGATAATTTCGTATCTAACTCGATAAAGGCAGGCGCAGATCTATGAATAGGGAACGTTGCACTACTATCTACAGGACCCAAATTGTCAACAGGCTCCCCAAGAACGTTGAAAATTCGTCCGAGAGTAGCTCCACCGACCGGAACACTGAGAGGAGCTCCCGTGTCAATCACTTCCATTCCTCTCATCAACCCGTCCGTAGCACTCATAGCTACAGCTCTAACTCGATTATTTCCTAATAATTGTTGTACCTCACAAGTCACATTAATTTGCTTATCGGCAGTGTCTCTACTCTGGACTACCAAAGCGTTATAAATATAAGGTAACTTGCCTGGGGGAAAAGTGACATCCAGCACGGGTCCAATAATTTGATCGATACGACCTGTACTTTTTTCTTCAATTGTGGAAACCCCGGGAGGAGAAGTAGTAGGATTGGTTCTCATAATTATCACATAATTAAAAAAAAGGAATTTGTCGAAATTTTTCTTTTTTTATTGTTGAATAATGCCAAATCAAATCAAAAAAAATCCAAAAGTAAAAAGGAAATGAATTAGTTAATTCAATAAGAGAGAAAAGGGGACCAGGACTTGATTTCGTTGCCCAAGCGAATCCCATTCAATCGTTTACTCATGGAATGAGTCCATTGGAAAGTTCAATCAATCTTTTTTTTCATATACATTTTGCCTTTTGTGGAGGATCTGTGCCTACTCTACTTTCCTATCTAGGACTTCGATATACAAAATATATACTACTGTGAAGCATAGATTGCTGTCAACAAAGAATTTTATTAGTATTTAGTTAGGTATTTGCATTCAAAATAAGAAAAGAGAACTATTAAGAACTTGTAAAATAAGGATTAGGAATTAATTTGGGTTGCGCTATATCTATCAAAGAGTATACAATAATTATGGATTTGGTAAATCAAATCCATGGTTTAATAACGAACCGTGTTAACTTACCATAACAACAACTCAATTCCTATCGAATTCCTATATTGGAATTCCTATAGGATAGAACATACACAGGGTGTACGCATTATATATGAATGAAACATATTCATTAACCTAAGCATGCCCTCAATTTTCTTTAATGAGTTGATATTATATTAATTGAATATCCTTTTTGTTTTACGAGATTTTTGCTAAAGTTTCATTTACGCCTAATTAACATCGAGTAGACCCTGTTATTGTGAGAATTCTTAATTCAAGAGTTATAGGGAGGGACTTATGTCACCACAAACAGAAACTAAAGCAGGTGTTGGATTTCAAGCTGGTGTTAAAGATTATAAATTGACTTACTACACCCCAGAGTATGAAACTAAGGATACTGATATCTTGGCAGCATTCCGAGTAAGTCCTCAGCCTGGGGTTCCGCCCGAAGAAGCAGGGGCTGCAGTAGCTGCCGAATCTTCTACTGGTACATGGACAACTGTTTGGACTGATGGACTTACCAGTCTTGATCGTTACAAAGGACGATGCTATCACATCGAGCCTGTTGCTGGGGAAGACAACCAATGGATCTGTTATGTAGCTTATCCATTAGACCTATTTGAAGAGGGTTCCGTTACTAACATGTTTACTTCCATTGTAGGTAACGTATTTGGTTTCAAAGCCCTACGTGCTCTACGTTTGGAGGATCTACGAATTCCCCCTACTTATTCAAAAACTTTCCAAGGCCCGCCTCATGGTATCCAAGTTGAAAGAGATAAGTTGAACAAGTACGGTCGTCCTTTATTGGGATGTACTATTAAACCAAAATTGGGATTATCCGCAAAAAATTATGGTAGAGCGTGTTATGAGTGTCTACGTGGTGGACTTGATTTTACCAAAGATGATGAAAACGTAAACTCACAACCATTTATGCGCTGGAGAGACCGTTTTGTCTTTTGTGCCGAAGCTATTTATAAATCACAGGCCGAAACCGGTGAAATCAAGGGGCATTACTTGAATGCGACTGCGGGTACATGTGAAGAAATGATTAAGAGAGCTGTATTTGCAAGAGAATTAGGGGTTCCTATTGTAATGCATGACTACTTAACTGGGGGATTCACCGCAAATACTACTTTGGCTCATTATTGCCGCGACAATGGCCTACTTCTTCACATTCACCGTGCAATGCATGCAGTTATTGATAGACAGAAAAATCATGGTATGCATTTCCGTGTATTAGCTAAAGCATTGCGTATGTCTGGGGGAGATCATATCCACTCCGGTACAGTAGTAGGTAAGTTAGAAGGGGAACGCGAAATGACTTTAGGTTTTGTTGATTTATTGCGCGATGATTTTATTGAAAAAGATCGTGCTCGCGGTATCTTTTTCACTCAGGACTGGGTATCCATGCCAGGTGTTATACCGGTAGCTTCAGGTGGTATTCATGTTTGGCATATGCCAGCTCTGACCGAAATCTTTGGGGACGATTCTGTATTACAATTTGGTGGAGGAACTTTAGGACATCCTTGGGGAAATGCACCTGGTGCAGCAGCTAATCGAGTGGCTTTAGAAGCCTGTGTACAAGCTCGTAACGAAGGGCGCGATCTTGCTCGCGAAGGTAATGAAATTATCCGAGCAGCTTGCAAATGGAGTCCTGAACTAGCCGCAGCTTGTGAAGTATGGAAGGCGATCAAATTCGAGTTCGAGCCGGTAGATACTATTGATTAACTAGATAAAACTAAAGATAAAGAAGGTATAAATAAAAAAGAAACGAAATAAAAAGAGAAAAAAATCAGTTATGAAATGCAGTAATTCTTCTTTATTCTTCTAATTGATTGCAATTAAACTCGGCTCAATCTTTTTTAGAAAAAAAAGATTGAGCCGAATAAAAATAGATCATGATATGATCATGAGACTTGACAAATTGAGATTCGTCTATTCTATATATCTAGAATATATATATTAAGGTATAATACAATAAAGAAATACAAATAAAATAATAAAATAATAAAATATAGTATTATCATATGATAATGATAATGGAATCAAATACGCAGTATTTACAGAAAAAAGTCTTCGTTTATTGGGAAAGAATCAATATACTTTTAATGTCGAATCGGGATTCACTAAGACAGAAATAAAGCATTGGGTCGAACTCTTCTTTGGTGTTAAGGTGGTAGCTGTGAATAGCCATCGACTACCTGGAAAAGGTAGAAGAATAGGACCTATTCTGGGCCATACAATGCATTACAGACGTATGATCATTACCCTTCAACCGGGTTATTCTATTCCACTTCTAGATAGAGAAAAAAACTAAAGGAGAATGAATGAAAAAAGACATAGTTTGGAAGTTAGACCTTTTTATAGGACTCTCTTTCAATTTCAAAAAAGAGGACGTTTGAAACTTTTAACAGGCGTAATCGTGAGTCAACAAGTGACTCGAACTGTGTGTAAAAAAAGAAGCATTTTTTTTTTTTCAAAATGCTAGAACTAGATAAGGAAGTTTTCTATAACCTTGAGAAAAAGGATAAAAAGGTAGTTTTTTTTTAGTTTATGACTCCGATCAAGAGCGAGAAATCCTTGATTTGGGATTGGACATAGAACCTGGACCCATCGTAGAGACGTTTAGTTCAAAAGAAAGGATCGTATCCTGATGGTAAGAATTATACTTTCGTGGAAATACAGCGCTATAGACTTCAATGCGGTAGAGTAGACGTTTTGTTTCTAATTTTTCTGGACCAAACCTCCGCTCCGACCCAACGATACAATGAATTTTTTCTGTTCATATTCATAAATAAAAAAGATTCGGAATCGCAATGCTACTATATGCGTCCAGAGGAGTATTTGGAATAATATTCTTCTATAATCCATTATTGCGGGGGGTCTTACTAACAGGGCTTCGCTGCACGGGACAGGTCTTCGTCGAAAAGCTAACTCCACCCGGCATTTTCATACCCTTTCTTTGGGTGGTATATCGCCTTTTAAAGTCTAAGAGGGTAGTAGGGGATCTATAGTAGGTAAGATAATTTGCCCTTTGATTTTGATTGAATATACTATTTTTCCGCCTTTACCACGCATTATTGTATGCGCTTCTAGAGAAGTATGTATGCAGGAAGTAAATTCTAACCGCTTTCTTTTGAATCCAATTTCAAATTAGATTAGAAAGATAGAAAGGCCATGAGGATGGGAAAATCAAAATAAAATCTTTTTAATTAGTTCTCCTTTTTTGGAATTTTCTTATTATCCTTTCATTTTTTTTACAGAATATTTTTCAAACTAAAAATAAAAAATACAATACAATAGTCAATATTCCTTATAATAGATATACTTAATTATATCATAAGAATCTTAAGATATTTTTCGACTAGATAGAAATAGTAAATTTGAATTGAGACACCTATTCCATGACGGATTTAAACTTACCTTCTATTTTCGTGCCTTTAGTAGGCTTAGTATTTCCGGCAATTGCAATGACTTCTTTATTTCTTTATGTGCAAAAAAATAAGATTGTCTAGTATTTTTTAGTGTAAGTAATATAATATGGTAGGGTATGTGGCTTTTTCTACACACACTTTCTACACACAAATGAAAAACGGTTATGGATGCGGATATAGGCTACGAGCATAAATGCATGAATATGCAGAGCCAGGTATAGCGAGTTTTATTTTATTTATTTTAATTGAATCAACGAATATTTTTTGAATAGAAAGTCAATGTATCTAACCTATTATTTCACAGGAGTACTAGTTGCTGAAGGCGATTTCAGAATCAAAAAAAGTAAAGTCAAAATTATTTAGCTTATTCTCTCAATTTCAATCGACCGCTGCTGGATTTAGTATATCTAATATGAATTGGCGATCAGAACACATATGGGTAGAACTTCTAAAAGGTTCTCGAAAAAGGGGTAATTTTTTCTGGGCCTGTATTCTTTTTCTAGGTTCACTAGGATTCTTATCGGTTGGGATTTCCAGTTATCTTGGTAAGAATATTATATCTATACTTCCATCTCAAGAAATTCTTTTTTTTCCGCAGGGGGTCGTGATGTCTTTCTACGGAATCGCAGGCCTATTCATTAGCTCCTACTTGTGGTGTACTATTTTGTGGAATGTAGGTAGTGGTTATGACCGATTCGATAGAAAAGAGGGAATAGTGTGCATTTTCGTTGGGGATTCCCTGGAATAAAACGTCGCGTCTTCCTTCGATTCCTTATGCGGGATATCCAATCAATTAGAATTCAGGTTAAAGAGGGTCTTTATCCTCGTCGTATTCTTTATATGGAAATCCGGGGCCAGGGGATCATTCCCTTGACTCGTACTGATGATAAATTTTTTACTCCACGAGAAATTGAACAAAAAGCTGCCGAATTGGCCTATTTCTTGCGCGTACCAATTGAAGTATTTTGAGGTATCTTTTTTGAACTGAGTTGAATGAAGAAAAGAAGAATTGGAAGAAGAAAAGTTTTCTCAACACAGGGAGGAAGTCCCTTCTAAATTGGATTTGTTATTGTAAGGGGATTTTTAAGTATTTATCTAAAGGAAGGAACAAACGAGGATAAGAGAAATTTGCTTTTAATTTTTTTTTATCCAAGTTAGATATATCGCATACTATTCTTCCTTTTTCATCCGAAAGGGCTTTTTTTTTATTCTATTTCACTATTTCATTCCATCTAGATCTAAGAAAGAACCCAATGCACTGAAATTCCACTAATAACTAATATACAAAAAAGAAGAATAGATACAGGGTATCAAACCTATAGAGTTTTTGCTTCAAAGAAATAGAAATATCATGAAATAGAAATATCATCATATAGAGTCAGGGAATGGAATAGAGTCAGCGAATGAAGCATATTCATTAACAACTCCATTTACAGATCAAAAATGAAAAAAAAGAAAGCATTGCCTTCTTTACTATATCTTGTATTTATCGTACTTTTGCCTTGGGGGGTCTCTTCCTCATTTAACAAATGTCTGGAACTTTGGATTAAGAATTGGTGGAATACCAGGCAATCCGAAACTCTCTTAACTGATATTCAAGAGAAAAGGATTCTAGAAAGATTCATAGAATTAGAAGAACTTTCTCTCTTGGACGAGATGATAAAAGGGAAACTAAAGACACATGTACAAAAACCTCCTACAGGAATACACAAGGAAATAATACAATGGGTCAAAATAAATAATGAGGATCATCTCCATACCATTTTGCATTTCTCGACAAATATAATCTGTTTGGCTATTCTAAGTGGTTCTTTTTTTCTGGGTAAAGAGGAACTTGTCATTTTGAATTCTTGGGTTCAGGAATTCTTCTATAATTTAAATGACTCAATAAAAGCTTTTTTTATTCTTTTAGTTACTGATTTTTTTGTTGGATTTCACTCCACCCGTGGTTGGGAACTAGTAATTCGTTGGGTCTACAACGATTTTGGATGGGCTCCTAACGAGCTTATTTTCACTATTTTTGTTTGTAGTTTTCCAGTAATTCTAGATACATGTTTGAAATTTTGGGTCTTTTTTTGTTTAAATCGTCTATCTCCTTCGCTTGTAGTCATTTATCATTCAATTAGTGAAGCATAAATTCATTTGATCTCCCGATATTAATATTAATCAAATTAGCAAGCATCTTTTTTTAGAAAGAAAGCCCTTTTCCATTTTAGCAAAATTCTTTCTATTTATACCTACTTTAAGGTATTCATCATTGCAGTACAACTGTTGCAGTAGAATGACAACAGATTCGTGTATAGGGAACTAGATTAGCTTAGCTACCTATCTAATTTATTGTAGAAATTCTGGGATCTGCGATTGGACATGGAAAATAGAAATACTTTTTCTTGGGTAAAGGAACAGATAACTCGATCGATTTCTGTATCGATCATGATATACGTAATAACTCGGACATCTATTTCAAATGCATATCCCATTTTTGCGCAGCAGGGTTATGAAAACCCACGAGAAGCAACTGGACGAATTGTATGTGCCAATTGCCATTTAGCTAGCAAGCCCGTCGATATTGAAGTTCCCAAGCTGTGCTTCCCGATACTGTATTTGAAGCAGTTCTTCGAATTCCTTATGATATGCAATTGAAAACAAGTTCTTGCTAATGGAAAAAAGGGAGGGTTGAATGTAGGTGCTGTTCTTATTTTGCCCGAGGGATTCGAATTAGCGCCGCCCGATCGTATTTCCCCTGAGTTAAAAGAAAAGATAGGAAATCTTGCTTTTCAGAGTTATCGTCCCGATAAAAAAAAACATTCTTGTGATAGGCCCTGTTCCCGGTAAGAAATATAGTGAAATTGTCTTTCCCATTCTTTCCCCTGATCCTGCTACGAAGAAAGATGCTCATTTCTTAAAATATCCCATATATGTAGGGGGAAACCGAGGAAGAGGACAGATCTATCCTGATGGTAGCAAGAGTAACAATACAGTCTATAATGCTACGTCAACAGGTATAGTAAGAAAAATACTACGTAAAGAAAAGGGGGGGTATGAAATATCCATAGTTGATGCATCAGATGGACGCCAAGTGATTGATATTATACCTCCCGGACCAGAACTTCTTGTTTCAGAGGGGGAATCCATCAAGCTTGATCAACCATTAACAAGCAATCCTAATGTGGGAGGTTTTGGTCAGGGGGACGCAGAAATCGTGCTTCAGGATCCATTACGTGTCCAAGGCCTTTTGTTCTTCTTCGCATCCGTTATTTTGGCACAAGTTTTTTTGGTTCTCAAAAAGAAACAGTTTGAAAAGGTTCAATTGTACGAAATGAATTTCTAGGTCCCGGGATTTCTTACCATCAAGTTGGTAAAAAGCCTCGATTTATTGGCAATTGCTAGAATTATCTATGATCTATTTTGGAAATCCTTTTTTTGTTTAGACTGCTTTTTGTTTATGAGATGTCTGGAATTCCTTATTTATATCCCATGCAAAAGAAGAGAATCCAAGGCAAAGGCGAGAACAATCAAATTAAAATTTCTTCTTTTTCGGAGGGATTGCAGGTCTTCTTATCGTCTATTCGGCACAAGAAAAAGCCTTTTCTTGTGCCGATTCTTCTTGTATCAAAATAAGAATCCTTTTTCTTCCTAATTCGTCAAAGATTACTATTTCTTCTTTATTCGGGTCTGTCTCTTGGACCTCTTTTTCTTTTGCTTAGGTTTAGCCGAGGTAGTGGACAAACAGAGGGGAAGAAAATATGGCGGGGGAAAAATTTCTTGTGATTGTGAGCAAATTGCTTGGCTTGTTTAATTAAGTTCAACTTCAAATTTACAGAAATTTTGCAAAAAAAAAGTAAACTCTTCCATTGAAGGTTTTTTTATTTTTAGGCTAGTTGAATAGTTTTGATTAAGGTTTTATTAGTTTATTACTCGAAACTAAATCAAGGATTTTCAGGATACTTCCTTCGTGGAATAAGATATTGGATCCTCGAGTGATCTCTTTTTCTTGTTGCTTCATAAGAGTGAATCGAATAGATTCAATTCGCGTTATAAGAGTAAAATAAAAATTCCGCGGGTCCTTTCCGCTCTAATCAGATAAAGGGGGGTAAGGACCCGCTAAGCTCCTACTTTTTCATGTTTACAATCTGGTCCCTCCGATTACTATAGAGATGAACCCAATCCAGAATATGAACCATAAAAGAAAACACCTACTAAACCAATCACAGCAATACCAGCTACAGTACCTATCAGCCAAAGAGGAATTCTTCCAGTAGTATCGGCCATTTCCCCTACTTTCCTCCACATTTTATCAATTGGTCATGCTAGAGACAAAAACAGTCATGGGTAGTTATAAGGATGGTATCCTTCCAAATGGGATAGAGAAATTCTTATTAGTCTCTTTCTTTCTCTCAATTGAAGAAGTAATTGGAAAATAAAACAGCAAGTACAAAAATGAGTAATAAACCCCAGTATAGACTGGTACGATTCAATTCAACATTTTGTTCATTCGGGTTTGATTGTGTCATAGTTCTATAGTTGGAATTTGTTTTATCGTTGGATGAACTGCATTGCTGATATTGATCCCAAGAAAAAAACAGTAGGTACAGCTAGTCCGTGAATAGCCAGCCATCGCACTGTAAAAATAGGATAGGTTCGATCTATGGTCATTGAGGGCCTCCTAAAAGGATCTACTAAATTCATCGAGTTGTTCTAAAGAATCAAACGGTCGGTTATTAACGGAATTCCTTGTCGGCTTTTCCGTGAAATACTCGTTTGGCCTAGGACTTCCAAACACGTCATAAGCTAAACCCGTACTGACAAATAACCAACCCGCAATGAATAGGGAAGGTATAGTAATGCTATGAATAACCCAGTATCGAATACTGGTAATAATATCAGCAAAAGAACGTTCTCCCGTGCTTCCAGACATGCTGAACTCCCAAAATTTTTGTACATTCAAAAAAGGAATTGATTCCGTAAAAGATGGGATCGACCAGTAAATAGAAAATTACTGATATTTCATCCTTGTGAGATTGTCAATTTTGTACCAAAGGTGTATTTTGAGTATACCGAATTAGTATAGCTATCCTTCCTATGGCACAGCAATCTGGTTTTGCCTGGTTCCGAAACATAATTACTTTTTTATTTTTTTTTTGTCTATAGGTAAGCTATATGTTATTCAAGGCATCAATAGAAAACCCCATTTTTGTAGGTTCTACTTACTTTTCATTGGCTTCGGAATAATAGAGTAATTCGGAATAGCAGCCAAAATCTTGGGAAAATCTAAGTTAATGATCAATAGGTTTGGATAAATAATTTAGGAAGGATATTCTCATACTGACACAATACAAGGACAAGTATATGTGAAATCTATCCTTTCATAATCGTAATTCATCCTTGTATTGTTTGTTGGATTAGGTCTAACTTTCTTGACCAAACTGCGAGCGCGGAACTTTACGAGATGAAATAGGGAAAGACAGAAGATAGAATAGAACTTAAAAGGATAATTGAAGTGACTCGTCTTCGAATCTACTTTGGTTGGAGTTCGAAAAAGAATAAAAATAAAGTAAATTCAAGGAAGAGCTTTCTTTTTTTTTTTTTTTTAACAGCCCCTTGGCAGGTCGTGGAATGCTTTTGTTCTCCTCTTATTCCATATGGAATACAATCAGTTAAAATAAGAAGGAATAGGGGAATATTCGATCGTTCACTCCAAAAAGAGGGTCCTATTGAAAAAGAAATTATCCAAAATAGAAAGAAGTTTTTTTTTTCAAATTCAATTGTTTATTTATCTCTTATTCAAAAATTTCCCTGAAAATTGAATTTCTTTTTTTCATTCAATGGGGTTAGATGATCTAGTTCTTAATATTATTACTTTACTCAATTGACAAATTCCACAACAAATCTCTTGATTCGGAATTAGGGACTCATGTATCATCTGATGAATCCACTTTCTTTTACACTTCTGTATCTTACTCTATCTTGTTTTTTAGTATTATCTAAAATAACTGATGAATTATGAATTTTCCATAACTTAGGTAAATGCTTTACCAACATATGTAGTGTAGTAAAAAAAAATAAATGGAATTTAACTCTTTCATGCTTACTTTAACTAGTTATTTTGGTTTTCTACTGGCTGCTTTAACTATAACCCCAGCTCTATTTATTGGCTTGAACAAGATACGCCTTATTTGAATTGACTGAATAATTATAATTCAGAAAAGAAAAATCTTTCTTTGGGATTCCTGGCATTCTACGACTCTTTTCCAGACTAATTAGGAATTCTTTTCTTGGTCATTGAGATTCGTGGATAATTTAGAGTACTATTTAGGGATAGATCGTACCTCTTTTTTTATCCCCTCGAACAAATCGAAATGATTGAAGTTTTTCTATTTGGAATCGTCTTAGGCCTAATTCCTATTACTTTAGCGGGATTATTCGTGACTGCGTATTTGCAATACAGGCGTGGGGATCAGTTGGATCTTTGATTGAGTCATTTTTTTTTTTTGATTGACCTCCTCCAGACCAGAGAGGAGGTCAAATTGAAATTGGAGTTACAATTCAATTTTGTTAAGTTATTTTACTCTGCTTCGACATAAAATAGATGGAATCACGCTCTGTAGGATTTGAACCTACGACATCGGGTTTTGGAGACCCGCGTTCTACCGAACTGAACTAAGAGCGCTTTCATTCATTCAAAAAGAAAATCTTTTTCTATTCCTAATGTATCTCACGTACGTATAGTCTCCACAAATTCAAGTTATACCCACTTTACTTTAATTGATCTCGTCGCTACTGCCTATAAAGAAGAAAGAAGTAATAGGTAGGGATGACAGGATTTGAACCTGTGACATTTTGTACCCAAAACAAACGCGCTACCAAGCTGCGCTACATCCCTTTTCCAAATTAAATTGTTGTACAATGCCATTGTACACAATTCCTGTCTTCTTTTCCACATCATAATTTTCTTCTTCTTTCTTTCTCTATCTATATATAGAACCCTCGTGTCATTTCTTCTTTTTGGTCTCATATAATTAAGGAATTATATACATATAAAATCCAATATAATTTCGCCTATAAAAGAAGGATTACTTTTCCTTGGTAATATATAGGAAGAAGGGGTCATCTTTTTCTTTTTTAGGGATAGGAAAATTTCGTCGATATGGTTCATTTTATATATAGCATAACAATCTTGGGCAAGAGTTTATGATCATATATGTATTCCAACAAGGAAGGAGGATTTTCAATGCGGGATATAAAAACATATCTCTCTGTAGCACCCGTGCTAAGTACTCTATGGTTTGGTGCTTTAGCAGGTTTATTGATAGAAATTAATCGTTTATTCCCAGATGCTTTGTCATTCCCTTTTTTTAATTCTAGTTATTGCTATGGGAGGGATAGATTTCTTCGTGATATGACAAAATTTGATCCTTTTCAATCTTTTTTTAGTATCGGAAGGAAAAAGAAAGAAAGATGGATTGGGTTGAACCTCAGAGTCATTAAAAATTTGGTAAACCCCATTTTTGAAAATAGAAATTCAATTTAAAGGGGTACCCAAGCTAAATAAGGCCTCAGAAATCAGAGCATAGAAAAGGCGGGGCTGGCTAATTAAATGAAAGGATTTCGAACCAAAATCTTTGCTAATTCGACAAGGATTGTATTCTTTAATTATTTCTCTATTTTTTATTACTTAATTAAAGAATAAAAAAAAATTATTCTAATGAATTTTATTCTTCTTCTTCGGATTCAAAATAGAAGAATAAAAGAATAAGTAGAAGAATTAAGTTAAGTCAATCCAAAAAGAAAAGGAGGTTCATGGCCAAGGGAAAAGATGTTAGAATCAGAGTTATTTTGGAATGCATCAGTTGTGTTCGAAAAGGTGCCAATGAGGAATCGACGGGGATTTCTAGATATAGTACTCAAAAGAATCGCCACAATACACCCGGACAATTAGAATTCAAAAAATTTTGTCGTTATTGTCGCAAGCATACGACTCATCACGAAATAAAGAAATAGGAACATCGTGTGTTTGATCTTTCCAAACAACAGAAAGAGTAAGAACTTCATATTTAATATATAAAGAAAACATAGTATAGAATACAAAATACAAATCAACTCATCTGATTTCCGGTAGATATTATTTCATATGTATAGAGGGTATTCATATACTATAATATGAATCAAATAAGATATGGATCAAAGAAAAACTACTTCTTCTGGATCCTAAATTAATAAAATAAAGAAGTGAATTTTCAAATTTTCAAATTTTAAATAAGGAATAAATCATGTATACATCTAAACAACCTTTTCTTAAATCTAAGCAACCCTTTAGTAAATCCAAGCAAACTTTTAATAAATCCAAGCAAACCCTTTCGTAAATCCAAGCAAACTTTTCGTAAATTCAAGCAACCTTTTCGTAAATCTAAACAACCTTTTCGTAGGCGTCCCCGGATTGGCCCGGGAGATCGAATTGATTATAGAAACATGAGTTTAATTAATAGATTTATTAGTGAACAAGGAAAAATATTATCGAGACGAATAAATAGATTAACCTTGAAACAACAACGATTAATTACTCTTGCTATAAAACAGGCTCGTATTTTATCTTTCTTACCGTTTCGTAACTATGAGAACGAAAAGCAATTTCAAGCCCAGTCAATTTCAATAATTACAGGTTCTAGACCCAGAAAAAATAGACATATTCCTCAATTAACGCAAAAGTACAATTCCAATCGAAACTTAAGAAACAACAACCAAAATTTAAGAAACAACAACCGGAACTTAAGTTCCGATTGTTGATGTTTTATTCGAATTCGAAAGGGCCAGACCTATATATATTATAAAGAAAGTAATCCAGCTCGTTGATTCCTACCACTTAATCTTAATTTATTGTATCTTCCCGGAGTTCCCTCTCCGGGAATTCATCTTTTATTATTCCAGTATATTACTTTATTTATACCTTTAATTGATGATCTTTATTTTATTGGAAATCGTGTAAAGATTATTTGGATTTGATACAGCTACTTGTGCAAGCATTTTACGATTAAGAATCAATTTCTTCTTGTACAGGTTGTGTATTAATTTACTATAACTATCGAATACTTTATATACCCGCGTTGCTGCGTTTATCCGAGTGATCCACAAACGACGAAAATCCCTCTTTTGCCTACCTCTATCTCGATGAGAGGAAACAAAAGCTCTTTTTACCTGTTGGTAATCATTCGATTAAGTCTTAAATGAGCCCCTCTAAAGTTTGAGGCAAATGAACGCATTTTTGTTCGTCGTCTCCGGGCTATATATCCTCGCGGAACTCTGGTCATTGAATCAAATTAACCTTAATGAATAACTAATGATTTCTCTTCTTTTAGCCACCCTTTTTCTCATTAATAACAAAACTAATTATTCCGATATATAAAATATTAATTCCAATGGCTTTTGCTATAGTAACCTTCCCAACCACGATTTTTTATTCCACTCCGTTCAGTTATTTCTATACGAAATAACAAATTCATTCTAATAATACTAAAAAAAATAGTGGGTTCCATCGTTTCTATGGTTCCCTTTTAAACGGTGAGGCCCTCTCTATACACCGAGCCCTTTCTTTCATCAAAAGGTATTGCGAACTTGTATAGTCCACATTCTTTGGCTCTACCTATCCATTATAGAGTAAATAGCTCTTTTCACAATAAGAGTTATCCATACAGTGACGGTATTTAATTATGAAAGTTGGCTAAGTAGCTGACCCTGTTAGTCCGTTCTTTTAAGATAAAGAGCATAAGCCTTTTTCTTTTTATTACTATTTCCTCCGCTTAATGGATAACCATTTGCTACCAATGGGAGAATTGCTTCTTATTTCCAATTTAGATAATTGGATTTGCACCAAAGGAAACCATAAATTCCATATACCATAGAAATCTAGGATAGAGAAGCTATATCCTATTCATTGGTACTAATCATGGATACTTCAATTTTTTTTATATTTGTTTGAAGTCATGATCTGAACGAGTCGCACATAACACCATACACCCTAGCACATGTTCCTCGACGCTGAGGGCATCCTTTAAGCGCGGCCGTTTTTCGAGCATTTCGTATTGGCTGTCTTGCGTTTCTAATAAGTTGTTTAACCGTCGGCATGTTGTATGTATATAGAAAAAAATGGATTGGTTTAGATCCATCTTAACCTGATGATTGCTCATCATGAAGTCTTTCTATTTTCTATTAAATCGAGGAAAACACGAATTTAGCTGTGAAATAACTTTACAAGAAATCCGGACACTACCAATCCTTAAACATTTCTGGAAACCACACTGGATCAGTATCGCAGTGCTTGTCAATCATTTCATCCCCTACAATATCGACAAGTCCATAAGCTTTGGCTTCGTCTGCTGACATAAAAACATCCCTT
Source organism: Triticum urartu (assembly GCF_056163025.1). Lineage (NCBI taxonomy): Eukaryota > Viridiplantae > Streptophyta > Magnoliopsida > Poales > Poaceae > Triticum > Triticum urartu. The sequence goes on along the minus strand of NW_028259797.1, from coordinate 2,217 downwards.
TCCATGTCTTCGGATACAACCCAAAAAGGCTTGCCTGTTCTTACTGCATAAACCCTTGTGATCATTTCGCGAACTTTGTGTAACTCTTCTACTTCTAGTAAAAATTCTGGTGTCCTTGCCCGATAATAAGCACTAGCAGGTTGGTGAAGCATAATCCTCGCGTGAGGGAATGCTATACGCTTGGTGGGTTCTCCTCCAAGCAGAATGAAGGACGCCATGGAGGCGGCTATTCCGAGGCATATTGTATATATATCTGGTGTCACCGTTTGCATCGTATCAAAAATAGCCATTCCTGAGATTAGCCACCCGCCTGGGGAGTTTATAAACAAAAAAATATCACTAATTCCATCTTCTATACTCAGATATACCATGAGACCTGTAATATGATTCGTGATCTCGCAACGAATCTCTTGACCTAAAAAAAGTGTCCTTTCTCGATACATAACATTGTATAAGTCAACCCAAGTCGCTTCTTCATCTCCAGGAATCCGGTAAGGTACTTTTGGAACACCAATGGGCATATTAGATTAATATTATTAAATTTAAGTAAGAAAACCACACTTTAATATGGAAACGTAAGAATGGAACAGAAAGAAAGAATCCGCAGTTTATTGTCTTAATTTTTATTCTTATTCTATATGAATATTATAGATTCTATTAATACGTAGATTGAAAGGTTATACATATAAGGAATGTAAGACAGATTGAATAAAGAAAAGGGAATGGGTGATTTGAATGCTAAACAAAGAGGGGTAGCGATCTATTCTTCGTTTTTTCCAAATTGGCCAAGTTACCCATTGCATATTGGCACTTATCGAGTATAGAATAGATCTGCTTCTCTTTCTTCTTATGAACAGAATTGGCTTCTTATTTTTAATGGAATGAAATAAATATTCGCGCTTTCTGACACAGAATCCCCTAGAAGGGTTAGGTACATAGGATATGGATAGTCTTTTTCAATGCGATAAAATAAAGCGACATCGTGTCTATTTTTCTTTGCTAAAGGGGTATTTCCATGGGTTTGCCTTGGTATCGTGTTCATACTGTCGTATTGAATGATCCGGGTCGATTGCTTGCGGTGCATATAATGCACACAGCTCTAGTTTCTGGTTGGGCTGGCTCAATGGCTTTATACGAATTAGCAGTTTTTGATCCCTCTGATCCTGTTCTGGATCCAATGTGGAGACAAGGTATGTTCGTAATTCCCTTCATGACTCGTTTAGGAATAACGGATTCGTGGGGTGGTTGGAGTATTTCAGGAGGAACTGTAACAAATCCGGGTATTTGGAGTTATGAAGGTGTGGCAGGTACGCATATTGTGTTTTCTGGCTTGTGTTTCTTGGCAGCGATCTGGCATTGGGTATATTGGGACCTAGAAATATTCTCTGATGAGCGGACGGGAAAACCCTCTTTGGATTTGCCCAAGATCTTTGGAATTCATTTATTTCTTGCAGGGGTGGCTTGCTTTGGCTTTGGGGCATTTCATGTAACGGGTTTGTATGGTCCTGGGATATGGGTATCCGATCCTTATGGACTAACTGGAAAAGTACAAGCTGTAAATCCAGCGTGGGGTGCAGAAGGTTTTGATCCTTTTGTTCCGGGGGGAATAGCTTCTCATCATATTGCTGCGGGTACATTGGGTATATTAGCGGGCTTATTCCATCTTAGTGTCCGTCCGCCTCAACGTCTATATAAAGGATTACGTATGGGCAATATTGAAACTGTACTTTCCAGTAGTATCGCTGCTGTTTTTTTTGCAGCTTTCGTAGTTGCTGGAACTATGTGGTATGGGTCAGCAACGACCCCAATCGAATTATTTGGGCCTACTCGTTATCAGTGGGATCAGGGATACTTTCAGCAAGAAATATATCGAAGAGTTAGCAATGGTTTAGCCGAAAATCTTAGTTTATCAGAAGCTTGGTCTAAAATTCCCGAAAAATTAGCCTTTTATGATTATATTGGTAATAATCCGGCAAAAGGGGGATTATTCAGAGCAGGCTCAATGGACAATGGGGATGGAATAGCTGTTGGATGGTTAGGACATCCCGTCTTTAGAGATAAAGAAGGACGTGAGCTTTTTGTACGCCGTATGCCTACTTTTTTTGAAACATTTCCGGTTGTTTTGGTAGATGAGGAGGGAATTGTTAGAGCAGACGTTCCTTTTAGAAGAGCAGAATCCAAATATAGTGTTGAACAAGTAGGTGTAACGGTGGAGTT